>NW_012133858.1:19556222-19573082 GCF_000956105.1 Propithecus coquereli | reverse complement strand
TTCTTTCTATTTTTAGTAGAGACGGGGTCTCGCTCTTGCTCAGGCTGGTTTCAAACTCCTGAGCTCAAACAATCCGCCCGCCTCAGCCTCCCAGAGTGCTTAGGATTACAGGAGTGAGCCACCGCGCCCGGCCTCATTTTAACTTTTAACAGCACAAGTATATAAAGCAGCTTGACATTTATAATTCAAATATTAGCTGTCATCAAATTTACCACGGTACCATTTTATATTCTCACTAGCAATATACAAGGGATAGTTTCTCCACATACTCACCAGCACTTGGTACTGGTATTATTTTTTATTTTAGCCATTCTAATAAATGTGGTATGGTATTTCATTGTGGTTCTCACTTGCGCTACCCTAATGGTAAATGATGCTTAACAGCTGTGCCTGCTTGCCACATATACATCCTTGGGAAATGTCTGTTCAAGTCTTTTGCCCATTTTTTAAGTGGATTATTTCTAAGTAGATTATTTTCTTAGTGTTTCGAAAGCTTTTTATACATTCTGGATTCAAGTCCTTTGTCAGATATTTGATTTGAAATACTTTCTCCCATTTTATGGCATATTTTTATCCTCTAAATAGGGCCATTCACAAAGCAAAGTTCGTAATTTTGATAAAGTCTAATTGACTGATTTTTTTCTTTTATAGATTATGCTTTTAGTGTCATGTCTAAGAACTCTTCTTCTAACCCTGGGTCATGAAGATTTTCTCCTACATTTTCTCCTAAAAGTTTTATAGTTTTACATTTTACATTTAGATCTACCATGCATTTTGAGTTAATCTTTGTAGAAAGTGTAAAGTTTAGGGAAAGATTCACTTTCTTTTTGCCATATACGTCCAATTATTCTAACAGCATTTGTTAAAAAGACTACCATTTCTCCTTCAAATTATTTTGCACCTATGTCAAAAATTTGGCTGTACTTGTGTGAGTCTATTTCTGGACTCTATTATTCCATTCCAATGATCTATTTGTTTTTGTCTATCCCTGCACTAATACCACTAACCTGATTACGATGGCTACAAAAGAAGTCTTAAAATAGGTACTCTGATACCTCCAAATTTATTCTTCCTTTTTAAAATTGTTTTAGCTATTCTGATTCTTTTGCCTTTCCAAGTGAACTAAGTTCAAGTGTTAGAAGAATATTATAAACATCTTTTGATGTTTTGGAAGCATCAGAAAAGGAAAACTTGGTATGCCATCCATTAGTAGGCTTACATGAGAAAGGCATATTAGCACTAAAAGGAAACTAGAATATTCAGATTTTCTTTCAGTCATTCTTTCAACAAATAACTTACCAAGCACCTCCTATGTACAAGACTATTCCAGATGCTGGGAACAAAAATATGCCAATTCCTATGTGTATAACACACTATTTCATTTTCTTCATCTCTAAAATGCCTTAGTGACAGTTTTCACCGAATCCTATTAACAGAAAAGTAAATAGACTTAATTTTAAAAACCTCTGATTGCATGAGTTTTGTTCCTTTGACTGTATATAACAATGTCATGTTCCACCACCTCCTGAGTAATAGGTTACTTCCTGTACTGGAAAATACCAAATGCAAAGGCTCTTTAAAAAGATTCAAATGAGAGTTGGCAGGCAAGCCTTCACCCCCATCCCCAGGTTTACTGTGAGCACTGCAGCAGCATTATCAAATGCCTGTAACTACGGCAGGGACTGAGGGCTCCTGTACTGCCTTTGCCTTTAGAACAAGGCTCTCAGTATGATTTTATCGTGACAATGACAAATCCTCATAAAAGTGGTTGAAATAGCAGGGCAAAGGCAATATAACAACCTAAACATTTGTACCCCTGTAATATTCTGAAATTTAAAAAAATATATTTTAAAAAAGTGGTTGAAATAGCACTAATCCTCAAAATTTTCATGTACTAATAAAATATGGAGTAAGAATCCTCACAGTAAGTGTCTGGAGAAGTCTATGTTGTTGATCTAAGAGAATCGAAACTTGCCACTTGCAAGCAACACACTTTCCAAGTCACATCTGATTTCCGCTATTCTTTCCCAAACGTTTTTCCAAACTGTCAATGTTGTCATATCTTTACTCACTGCCTATATCAGGAAAATGAAAGATCAGATGGAAACACGAGGACCTTGATGCAGGATCCTCTCTTTTGAAGGAAACATAGTCCCACTTCATATTTGCACCCAGCTCCTTCGGGGATAGGTCTCGCGGAACAACAAGCAACAGATATTTAGCTGCTGGCAACAACTCTCACATGTTAACATTAAAAAAAAGACAAAAACCCACAAAGAGAAAAGAATTACTCCAACAAAACCGCTTTCTCTCATGGCCTCAATGTGCTAATACCTACATAGGTAGAATGTTCCCATAGTTGGAGGCCATAGTGAAGTACAGTGATTTCAAACATGGATTCTAGAAGACAGACAGAGGTTTGAATGCTGACTCTGCCAACCTTCAGCATGTTACCAGATGACTACTTGAAGTTTCAGTTTACTCATTTTCACAATGGTGTATGTCACATAGAGTTAAGAGGAATTAACAGGATAATGGAAAGTGTTTAGCAAAGTATTGGGTATACAATAAAACATTTAATACATATTAACTATATTACCCAAACTTATCTATCCAATAAAACTTAGGGCCTATCTCAACTATTTCCTCTTTCCTTTAGCTTTCCCTGACACTTTGAAGGTCAGGGGATTTATTTCCTTCCTCCTATGTCTTCCCCACAACCTACACCACTGCAGTAGGCCACTTCCAGTAAGAGCTCCTAGAGGGAACGCTGTCTTACTCTTGTTTGCCTCCCTGGCCCCTAGCACAGCCTAGAGCTTGGCACCTATCACTCAAATGTCAACTAAAATACCTCCCTGCTGCCTCATAGTCTGCATTAACATCATTTAATGCTGCATGATACACCACTAAGGAGATCTTAACCATTCCACTTCTGTTTAGATTCTCTAGATGTCTGGCTTTTTATTAATAGTATAATAAATAATTACATAATAGTTTATTTTTCTCTTTCTGGATTATTTAGGATAAACTCTATCAGTGGGATTACAAGATTAAAGAGTGTAGCTCCAATTATACGTCTAGCCAGTTTGCCCCAATTAACTTTATTACAGAATATGTACTCTAGTATTATTGCAAAAGAGAACTGCTATTAGCTCTATTACTTTCATTTCTATTTTGTTGACCAGGGGCCACGCTTTTCCCACCTACGCTGGGCCATTAGCAAGAAATAAAGGAAGCTAGAGCAATCTTCCTTGTTTATAGCCAAATCTCATGACTATGAGGTATTTGTAAAGGCAAACTGTTTACTTGAAGGTGACAAAAAAATTTGTACACATTAATTCATAACAAAGCAACATAGCATTTATTATGTGATAAATAATAATAGTAAATGCTATGCTGGTTTGTTATGAATTATTACATAATAAATGCTATGTTGGTGGTTTGTTATGAATTAATATGACACTGTTTTAAATGCTTTATAGCAATTAACTCTTTTAATCCTTGTAACAACCCTATGAGGTAGGTACTATTATCCCTGTTTTACAGCTGCGGAAACTGAGGCACACAGATGTTAAGTTGTAGCAGGGATCTGAACCAGACTCAAGTTGAGGCTCTTACTCACTATGTTATGTGCCTTTCAAAGAAAAAAACAAGTAAATAAATCACAACTGCACAAGATGATCTCAGATGTACCTTCATAAACAGTTCTCCTCTCTTCCCCAGCACGAGTACTGGATTAAAATAAACTCTCTGACTCTAACTAACCTCATTATAAGCAAATGGTAGTTTCCAAAGTCAGTCACAATTACATGATCAGAACAATACAATGTAAATAAAAAGTAAACTGTTTTACTTAATTGCAAAAATGCACATCCATAATTGTTTTCAAACCAAAGGGGAGCAGACGCTAGAGGACATATACATTACAGATTTACATTTAAACAAAAAATAAATGCTTTTTTTTTTTTTTTTTGAGACGGAGTGTCACTCTGTTGCCCTGGCTAGAGTGAGTGCCCTGGCTAGAGTGAGTGCCGTGGCGTCAGCCTAGCTCACAGCAACCTCAAACTCCTGGGCTCAAGCGATCCTCCCACTTCAGCCTCCCAAGGAGCTGGGACTACAGGTGTATTTCACTGCCTTATTGAGGGCTTACTGTGTTCTAAGCATTGTATTAGGTGCTAGGGACACGAGGGAGAACAAACAGACCCCATATCACCAATCAAGAAATATAAATTATTTAGCCTGCCACGGTGGCTCATGCGTGTAATCCTAGCACTTTGGAAGGCCGAAGCAGGAAGATCACTTGAGGCCAAGAGTTTGATACCACCCTGAGCAAGATAGTGAGATCCCGTCTCTACAAAATATAGACAAATTAGCTAGGCATAGAGGTGTATGCCTGTAGTCCCAGCTACTCAAGAGGGTGAGGTAGGAAGATCACTTGAGCCCAGGAGTTCAAATCTGCAGTGAGCTATGATCACACCAGTACACCCCAGCCTGGGCAAGAGAGCAAGACCCTGTCTCAAAAAAAAATAAAGAAACAAATTATTCCCAGATCTCAGATGTCCAAAAAAAAAAAACAACCAAAAAAGCAATATAAATAAATTTTAAGATACAACTATATATACCTTAATAAAAATAGAGATAAAATTCAATATGGGAAGGAGTGAAATGTAGACATATACTACCTGAACACTCAAGTGATTTTTAATATGCTACCAACAAGTACTCAGGAGAGCAAACTGGTAACATGTAACACTTGACATATTCTGAGTCTCCATAATTTTACTGTATGAAGAAAAATCTTCCAAAGAAAAAAATTATTTAAACCCAGGGGTTTATAGAGAACTAAATGCCTGATACAAGATTAATGACTAAACTATAGTAGATCAACACTCTAGCTCAGCACTGTCCAATAAAAATATAATGTAAACCACATAATGTAATTTAAATTTTTCTACTAGCCACATTTAAAAAGTAAAAGGTGAAATTAATTTTAATAATGTATTTTATTTAAGCCAATGTAAAAAGTATTATCTTTCTCACATATAATCAATATAATAAATTATTAATGAGATATTTTACAAATGAGGGCTTTTTTTTATACTAAGTCTTTAAAAACCTGTATGTATTTTAAACTTACAGCACATCTCAAATTGGACTGGCCACATTTCAAATGCTCAACAGCCACACGTGGCTAGTGGCTACTGTACTACACAGTATAGCCCCGTAGTTATCAAGTGAGTGTTCTTTTGCTTGTCCAGAGGACATGTGGCAATATCTGGAGACATTTTTGGTTGTTACCACTGGAGGGGTGCTGCTAGTTCTAGTGTGCAGAGGCCAGGGCTGCTGCCGAACATCCTACAATGCACAGGACAGTCCCCACAACAAAGAAGTATCTGGCCCGAAGTGTCAATAGTACAAAGGTAGCTCTAAATAGCTAACCATAGTTAGTACTTGATATAATCTGATCCAGAGGAATGTATTTTATGAGGCCATTTGTTTTTTATGTTATGATGCTTTCAATCCTTTTTAGAAGTAACTTTTTAAAGCTTGTCCTGAGATAAGATGAGGCACCTGTTTCTCTTTATTTCTTTAAAGGAACATGACAGACTGAAAGGCTCTCCACGGCCAGACAGCCCTGTCATACAGAACGGCATCTGCAGCAGATGATTCATTCCAAAGGGAAAAATACTGCTTGATTCAGGAGTTGAGAAAAAAATTAAACAAGGAACTTCTGCTGCCACTGATACCTTCCCTATGACCACGGGCTGGGAGATGCTGAGCATGCTTTATTCTGCCAGGATGATGGTGATGTGGCAGGAGTGGGGACACTGGGAGCTAAAAAGGGACAATGAAATTCAGACTCTGCCAAGGTTCATACAAAGACCAGGGAAACACATATTCAAATACGTGCACATCTGGTGAGGGAAACAAGAATAACTGATCCATAAGCACAGAGAGCTGCAGTCCTCCTCTGTGGCACTAACACCATCCTCACGTCTGTGATAATGAGTGTACCTATCACACACGGCCCCGCACATCTGGCTGCCCCATCTCATTTTAACAGGCTGCCAGAGTGGAATGTTTGCTAATAGGGCAAGCGCAGCTTTCCCCCTGCATCGAGGCCCCTGGGACAAGATACCAGGGACCAGAAATCATCCCTTGGGATAAACTGTCCAATCTCCTCCTGACGCAAGACAACAGCAAGGTAGCCTTCCTAAGCCTCAGCACTGAGGATTTATCCAAGTTGTTCCTTAACGCAGAGGTTGCAGGCATCAACTGGGAACACAGAGGTGCCTCTGAGCTTCCAAGGGGATTAAAGGCTGCAACACTCTTGTCTGGCACACCCCTCAAAGTATCACTGTGTCTAGGGCACAATCAGAATCAACAGGGCTCAGATCCCACAATATAGTCTTCCTCTCCTCTCCCTAATTCACAAGATCTTAAAACAAACACAGAATGGGCCACCCCTTCTTCTAAATCCCTCCAGCCCAAGAAAAGCTTTCCGCAGATGTCCCAGTCCCACAGCAGCCTTTGTGACAAACATCCAGAAAGACAAGCTTTTAAGGGGAACTGCTGTACCATCACATACAGTTCTCAAGACTCAGAATATTAAAAATTAAATGAAAAAGAAATTAAATGTTGCTTTTAAATTTAAAAAGAAATTAAAAAGCTGACATCCTCCCAAGACCAGCTGACTTCAGGCTTCCCTACCCTCCCTATCCCCAACAAGTTAAAGAAACCTACCAAGCACATTTCTTCTCCCAATCCTTACCACATCCTCTCCCCAGTAGGTTGTTGACATGATCCTGACCATTTTTTTTTTTTTTTTTTTGAGAAAGAGTCTTGCTCTGTCACCCAGGCTAGAGTGCAGTGGTGTCATCACAGCTCGCTGCAACCTCAAACTCCTGGCCTCAAGTGATCCTCCTGCCTCAGCCTCCCATGTAGCTGGGACTAAAGGCATGAGCCACCATGCCCAGCTAATTTTTCTATTTTTTGTAGAGACAGGGTCTTGCTCTTGCTCAGGCTGGTCTTGAACTCCTGAGGTCAAGCAATCCTCCCACCCTGGCCTCACAGAGTGCTAGGATTACAGGCATGAGCCACCACACCTGGCCTGACCTTGACTGTCTTGAGCTCTTCTCTTAAGAACTTGCAAATGGTAGCCAAGAGGGTCAGCAAAATTCTAGAACCCAGCTTATATGGGGAAGAAGCAAAATACAGAAGAAAGAGCCTACTATTCAAAGTCAGGGAACCTGCAAAACTCAGCCCTACCACTCAGCAGCTATGCTACACTGGGAAAATGAATTAACTTATACATTAGCTCATTCTTCTGAAGCTGTTGTGTTATTCTCAGGCAAGTGATCAGCTGGTAATATGATTCAGAAGGGTAAATACACAAAGCCAATGGATGTAACTTACCACCACCACCACCACCACGGTAAAACAGGTATTCTCCTGCAGTTCATAATCTAGCATTACCCCATGATCAGCAGGAATTTGAGGGCTTTCAGCTGTTTCATAAGATAAATTCCAAGGAATTTATTCAAAGTTCCTATTGTGTTGTGGGACTAAGATTAACTTTGTTAATACCATGATAAGGTTTCAAAGGATTAAACTGAAAATGAATCACAGAGGAAAAAAGGACTTATAGGAAACATTTGGAACCCAATCACTGAGGGGATAGAACAGACTTTATTCCGTAAGATCTAAGGCAGAGGTTCCCAGCACTGGCTACACACTGGAATCACCAGGGGAATGTTAAAATAATAACGATGCCTGGGTTCACCCTAGAGACTGATTTAACTGGGCTGGGACAAGGCCTCTATACATGTATTTTTTTAATGTTTTTCAAGTGGTTTTAATATGCAGCCTGGCCTGAAAATCATCGATTTAGATAGTGGAACTTGTAAATGTTGATCTTTTGCATTTGACAAAATCCCTTCAACAAGATTTTCAAGACTTACCTTAAAAAAAAAAAAAAGCCATAACATAATTTTCAAATAAAACTTCCTTCAGTGCCTAGTCCAATGTGTGCTGAATGCTCAGTACATGGCATGAGGGGTTCCACCACGTGACCACTGAATGGCAGAGCAGGCCGGAACTGCTGGCCACGGTGAGAAGCAAGCACGAAGATTAAGAGTTGGGCAGCTTGGCTATTTTCCACTGTGAGACACAACATTTAAGAACACTAAGTGACGGCTCAATGCCATACCTACATAATACTAACTAAAAGTAAACAGAAGGTTGTAAAGTTCATGGGATTCTTAACAAGTCAAACAACTATAACCATTTATCATTGACTTCTAAAAGCCTCAGTGTGCCTATTTCTGTGACACAGGGTAGACATCATAGAAACACTCAAATCCTTCTTGGCAAGATTCACTTTCAAAGCTCCAGTGTCAGGCACAGGTGTCAGCACCGTTGGCGTCTGCTGGCTGTTCCCCGCTCCTTTCCTAGTCCAACACACTGGTACACAGAGCAGGCAGAGAACCATCATGCTTCAAAGAGGAGCCAAGTGCTCTGTTCGGTGTCATCCAACTCCAGAAATAACATCACTGGGAGAAGCACCCAGCCCTAGCCCAGGCTGCCAAGTGAACTTCTCTCGTAGGCCTTACCTACAGGGAGGTAAGGCTGAACGGGAACCAGGCAGGACAACCTTTAAGGGTCCATCTATCATTTAAAGTATACACATTTATTTATAAAGTCAGTCTTGCTTTCTGCCTCCCTGAGCAGTCTTTGGTAAAAAGAAGTTTTCATCTGTTATCTAACAACAGTTAAGTTGATTCTTGAACAGCTTATTCAGAAAAGAATTAAATTATTAAAACATATATAACATCTAATTATCTAAATAGGCTAACTCCCTAAAAGGGGAAAGGGAGGGAAGGCACAGACAAATTTAATCTGCTAATTAGTGGACTTCAGCGTACCAAATTAACTTCACATTAGTCTCTCTAAGCTTAACATTGATAGCTTTGACCATTGCAAAGACTTCCGAAGGCGCTGTTTTCTGTCCCTGGCATTGATCTTTTTATTTTTAACTAAGAGAGAAGGAAAAATGGTGAGACATTAAAGAACGCATTAGCAGAAGGCCACCTAACTATGGAACCAAGATTTCACTGAAAAAGTTTTCATTAACCATTTGTAACTTCTAAGTTATCTTAATAAAATAAAGACTTAGGTACTTAAAACTGCTTTAAAAACAGGAAGCTAGTTCCAATACTTTTCTTCCCTTTTGACAGAAAGCTCCTTTAACTCATGCCAACAGGCTATATTTATTTCCCTTAAGCAGCATTTCCTAGGAAAGCAGCAGCAGTCTTCTTGCAGCCGGCAACGTAAGAGAACTCATGACCGAGGCAGCAGCCCAACCTCAGGAGCCCCATCGTGAGCTGCAGACGCAGTCACCAAGCCTGAGAGCCACCTGGGCTCTGCACCAATAGCAGCACTGTTGTTACCTTGGCCAGAGAGCTCCAGGCTGCTACTGGAGACCAACATCTGGCACCAGGCCAGATACTGTATCACACCCAGCAATGCCTAAGAGGCGTATTGAGCTTTATAAAACTTTATGGATGCCTACGGGGGCGGGGGGGGGGGGGGGGGGGGGGGGGGGGGGAAGGCAGGTGTTACTCATCTTAACACTGTCCAGAAAATCTGCTGAGTCACTGAGTATCAATAGAGAAAAATAATGCAAAGCTGCAAAATACTAATCTCCTTCATCCTGCTGTCCTTCATAACAGCAAAGTACACTCACCGGTAATATTCTTGACTCTGAAAACACAAGGGCATAGACAAATCCACATACCCTTAGTCTGTAAAGAAAAGCTTTCAGGGTCAAACTCTCTAAAAGTGTAATGTACTAAACTATTTTATGAAAATAACAGTTGTCTCTGGGTAGAGGGGTTAAGGGTGATTTATGTTTTCTATAATTTTGCTTCGTACATTCTCTATAATGAGTCCCTATTTCTTTCATAATAGTATGCCTTAGAATCATTTCTGGTAAGAGATTAGACCCACATCCTTGATCCCTAGGATATAACTTCAGCTCACCAAAATCACTAATTATGAAAACTCCAGCCAAGGTTAAAGGGTCAGCCCAACACAGACCTAAGGAAATACTAAATGAAAATCCCTGGATTTCATGAATACTTGCTTTGTTACCTTTCCTTGACGCAGAATATTCTAATTTAGTAGGAAGAAAATTCCACTAATGGTACATCTTAGAGAGAAGGGAAAAAATAATGCAATAATAATGGAGCATGAACTTTAGTTGACTTCTGCTTATTTTCCTTTCTTCCTCCTTTCCTACATTAGGCATGCTAGTGAAAAACAAGTCACCCTTAGCTTTGGCCTGAGAACATTAAGAAAACAAACCAGTACCGCAATAAAACAAAGTTTATGAAAGCATCTGAGAGCTTTGTCTTGCTTTTGCTTAAATATTACTTTAAAGCATCTAAAATCCAAACGCCTTGGCTTATTATTCAAGGACACACATAATCTGAAACTCACTGACTTATCCCTCTATATCGATGACTTCACACACTTTACGCTTAAAGCCAACAGGGCCTGGGTGTCCCTACCCACAGCTCTTTCTTCTGCCCGGCATGTTCTTCCTTTTTCCAAATTCTACCTATTCCCGAAGTCTCCTATCAAATGTTACCTCCCCCTGTAGTCTTTCCTGAGAGAGAAGCACTTTCTCCTTATTAACTTCCAGAGCACCTAAATTACAGTAATGTATGTATGGTACACGTTTGTGAGTTGAAGCTTCTATTGGAAGGCAGGCAGGCAGGCATCAATTTATCTTCACCTGCACCAGAACACTTGGTTCAGCACCGCACATGCGTTTCAGCAGGTGCTCAAATGCTTGCTGAATAAAAAAATGAATAAACATTGTATCTTAAAAAAACAAACCAGGGCTCATGGGGTCATATGATCCACATGTGCATAGATGAACACAATTACAAGGAAAGGTAGAACTGGAGACTATTATCCTAAGTGAAGTATCTCAGCAATGGAAAACCAAACACCACATGTTCTCACTAATAAGTGGGAACTAATAGATGGGTACATACAGGTGCAAAGTGATATAAAGGACATGAGAAACCCAGAAGGGGGAGGGCAGAAGGGGGGTGTGGGATAAGAACTCACCTATTGGGTACAATGAACACTATTCTGGTGACGGCACACCGAAAGCCCTGACTTAAGTATTATACAAGATATCCATGCAAACAAAATGCTTGTACCCCTTACTTAATATTTTGAAAGTAAATAAATAAACAAATAAAAAAGAATTATAACGAAAGGGGCTCTGCCTGAAGAATCCTGCCTCCAGCACAGTAACAGCGGTAAGGAGTGGCCAAGGTATAAATCTTCACGTTAGCTGAAATAATGCCAGCCTAACATCGGCCAAAGTTAGCACTTTAGCTCAAAGAACTAACAGCAACAGAAGGCACCACTATATTAACACTTCAGGATTAAAGGATGTCTGCTAAGCTTCAAATTATGTGTGGCCACAAAGCATTTCCTTTCTAGTCCCAAAGAAGGGGTAGGTGTGCAAATGCATTATTTCTACTCTAATTACCTCTAAGCATACCTGGGAAACTACAAATATTTCAAGATGTGACTGATTAGAGCAATCTTCCCAAAGAGTATTCCAAAAGAAAGACTTGGTCACAGTACTAAGAAACGAGCAAACTGTAGACTCTGCATCTTGGATTACAGAATGAGGAAAAAAAAGCCCTAAGCACTGGTCTGTTTAAAATCAGAACTTTATTCCTTGGTGCTTTGTTTATGACTTGTGTTTGACAGAGTTTCATGCTTCCATGTTAATTGGATCTATCAAAGCCTAACAGTGGTGAACGAAACCTTATTCTCCACTTAAGAGTCACAGATGTATCATCATCTTTTATTACTTAGAGGTACTGTGTTTTATTTCTGACGGGTAGTAGGCATACCTGGCATCTGGGAGGTCCTGTCCCAGATTTCCCCTCTAACAACTTATACAGAAATGATGGCTATGATGTTTTGACATGAAATTGCAATCTCTATCCAATTAGCTCCTTTAAAAAAAAGCTGTATGTTTATTTATATAGGCACTCTACTTCCCATCTACTTAAATTATCCATTTTTATACCATCTCAGACTGGAAAATTTTTTGTCGTGTTGCTAATTCCCTCTGTCAGCAAACTCATAACATATGAGACAAATTCAACATAAATATATCTGAGAAATTTTGTTTTTTGACAGGTAGTATTCAAGAAGATTCTAGATGGTATGTGAACTTATAAAAATACTTAATAGCTATGCATTCATTGTAATGTGTATACAAAAATAGGGTGAATAAAGCTATGTGGTTTGTGTGTGTTGTTCCCCTCCCCCTTAGGTCTAGGCTAAGTAAAGGAGAGAGTAGAATAAAAAAAATTTTAAGTTAAAAAAGTTCAGAGAGCATAAGGATATGGTTAAAAAAAAAAATCAGGAAAACAGTACTCAAATTTAAAAGTTTAGGAAATATGAAAGAATAATGAAAATAAAATTCAGGTGGACTCCTGAAATTTTATAAAAGTGATATTAGCAAGGTTTCAAGCACATGAAGGAAAACTGCTACTATGGTGACTAATGCCATCATTTAGGGAATAAAAGGCACCGCAGCTCTCCACCACATAGAGGAAAAGCTTGCTGCTGCTACCACACACCTTAATGTCAACTCTGCTCTAACAAGCTGGACAGGACCTTGTCCCCAGAAATTTCCCAGACCACAGCTCTACCTTTTCCTGCTCTGTAAGCCATCCTTGAGCAAGCCTGCTCACTCCCGTGGCTTAATCTACATGGACACACTAAAGGCTCCAAAAATTTTTTCCCACCCTACTTCTTGTCTATGCTATATCTACTGATAATTTTACCAGGATGAACTTCAACATGTTCAAAATCAAACTCATTCTTATCTCTCAAATCCTCTCCTTTTCTTCCCACAAATAGTTTTAAATTCTTACTACCAATCTCAGACACCCCAATGCCTCCCCTTCCAGAAATCCACTCAATCTCTCCTCTCTCTTCTATCCTCACTTCTATGCTTTCAAACAGACACCTGGCCTGTGTCTTGTGGACAGGCCCAGTGGCCTCCTGACTGCTCCCTGTATTTTCTCTCTCCTGTAGAGGTTTTTTTTCTGCATTGTTTCTATACTAATCTAAGATAAAGATCAAGTCTTAAAAGTCCCTTCTCAGTTCAACATCAGTAGCCATTAGACATGCAAATTAAAACCACAATGAGATACCAGACACACCTATAGTAAAAGCCAAAATAAAAATACTGGTAACACCAAATATTGGCAAGAATGCAGAAAAACTGGGTAATTGCTGACGAGAATGTAAAATGGTCCAGCCATTCTGGGAAAAGAGTATTATAGTTTCTTATAAAACCAAATAGGCACTTTTATCATATGACCTGGCAATTACAGTTCCAGGCATTTATCCAGAGAAACGAAAGCTTATGTTCACACAAAACACTGTACCTGAATGTTCAAAGCACCTTTATTTATAATTGCCACTAACTGCAAATAACCCATGTGTCCTTCAATGAATGAATGGTTAAACAAACTGTGGTATGGCCGTAACACGGAACACTCTTCAGCAATAAAAAGGAAAGAACTACTGATGAAAACAAATTAGGTGGATCTCAAGGGAATCAGGCTGAGTGAAAAAAGCAATCTCAAAAGGTTACATACTATTAGATTCCATTTATATAGCATTCTTCAAATAACAAAACTACAGAGATAGAGAAAAGATTAATGGTTGCCAGAGACTGGAAGACCAGGGGAGGTGGCTGTGGCTATAAAAGGGTAGCACGAGAGATCCTTGCGATAGGACTTTTGTATGTTGACTGTGGTAGTGGTCATACAAACCTACACATGTAAAAAACCTGCATAGAACACATGCGCACACACACACACAAATGAGCACATGTAAAACGGTGAAATCTTAACAAAGTCAATGGATTGTAACAATGTCAATCATGATCCTGCTGTGATATTGTAGTACGGTTGTACAAGATGTTACCATTGGGGGAAACTGGATGAAGTATATATAGGATCTCTCTATATTACTTTTTACAAATGCATGTAAATCTATAGTTTTCTCAAAATAAAAGTTAAAAAGAAAATCTCCTTATTAACTTCCAATAATTCCCCAATGCCCACAGTAAAAGATTCCTTAGCATGGCATGAAGAATTTTCCCTGACCTATATACTCCCCTTTATATATTTTACACCCTAGACAACTAGTTCTAAGAGCTAACATTTACTGAGCACTGGCCATGTGCCAGGCACCATTCTAAGTATTTTATATGTATTATCTCATTTATTCCTCAGTGATCCCATGAGTTAGGTACTGCTGTCAACACCATTTTATACATAAATCACTCAGGCACAAATGATGTAAGTAGCAAAGTCCCAACATGCCTTGTACTTTTTCTATACCTCTGGGTCTGTACTTCTATTGCTACACTAACAGTGTCTAGCACTCAGAAGATATTCAATAAATGTTTAATTAACACAAAGTCTAGACAAAAGGACACAAAGAAGTTACAAAACTGGCACCAAAAAAGTATTTGGCACTGATCACATTGAATCTATGTTTCTACAAAGTTAGGCCTGAATGGGAATGCATTCTACAATACACAGTAGGGGACAGAGAAGACTCAATTAGTGAGCAAATGTTGATTAATAAAGTAACAACTTTAACACACCAAAGAGGAACAGGTAATGTCAGCTGCAAAGTCCATTAACTTTTTCAAGTTTTCACATTAACAAATACATGAACACAAACCTGAACTTCCTAAACCTAGTCACCTCCACTGTGCCTTATTGGTTACTTTTGCAATTCAAGAAAAGGTATAATGCTTTTTTTTCTGAGGAAAAAGATATTTTCTCCAGGTGAAAATGTATCTTCATTATTTCCATTGGCAGAAACTAGATTATTATCTAAAGACTGCTTTACATTCATGAATTCACTTGAAAAAAACTTCCAGTCTCTCCAAAGGATTCGCCTTTTAAACAACAGACAGTGGAGACAGAAGAAAAAACCAATTTTGTTTAAGTACATGAATAAAGCTTAATAGTTCAAAATCCTTGTGTCCCCTCCCCCCCATAAGTTGTCTTCTCTTAAGCAAAGTCTTTTCAGAAGGCACAAAATGGAGTAAAAGTGAAACACAGGAGAATGCTAAGGATGAAATTGGTGGGAGGCTGAAAGCCAACCTCTCTTCCATTTATGCAGTGCTTAGTATGAACCAGTGATTCATAAGTAACCATAAATTCTCGACACTGATCTAAAGCCAATAAAGTGTAATAAAATTTTAAGTTATGCATCATATGAAAAAAGGTTTGGTCTAGTACAACAAGCAGATAAGAAAAGTGACGTGACTCTTAGGAAAGGAAACACTGACCGGTCGAGTTCTCTTGAACTTGGATTCCTCACGGTCTCTGTGCTGCCCGGAAGTGCTGGTTCTCTCCCTGACACTTCTATACCCAGGACTGGGGATAATATACTCTTTTCCTATGTCAATATCCTTCATCTTCTCTGAGTGGAGGTGCCAGGGCTCACAGACTCTTGGTTTCACTTCAGAATTTCTGAAATTAAAAATTCATCAAGAACAGATATTTCCTAAATTGTGCTTAATCATATGCTGAAGTGCTTTAAAATAGGAAAAAGGACAAAAGTATTAAAGTTTTCTACTGTTACAGCTATAAAAAGTTTTTCAAAAAATTTTCAAGTATTTTCAAAGACTTTCATTTTATTTAAAGAAAAAAATTCAGTATAATAGAATCAAAAAAAATTACCTTGTCCTACCTCTAAGGGAAAAAAAATTAGAAAAATAAACACGTTAGTAAAGAGACACCCACCCTCTTCTTCTAAGCTCAAATCCGATGTATAGAGTATGTACGTGGCTTTTCCTTTTTTTAAACACTTTTTGGAAACAATTTTAGTTTGTCCCAAGCATTACAAACTCCATAATTTTAAAGTAGACATCATTTCCCCTACTAAATTTTACTAAATGAAAACTTAAAAAACACTTATTCTACCAGTGATACATCCCATCTCTGCAGTTTTATAATTCACTAATAGGTCAGCTGATATTACTTTAAAGCTCCATAAAGTTACACAGCTCAAATACAAAACAATATTATAACTTAACTTCAAACACAAATTCCCCTTGGGGTACTGAAAAGGTTCTAAAATTAGATAGTGGTCATGGCCGCACAATGCTGTGCATATACTTAAGAAAACCCATTGAACTACACACTTTAAAAGGGTGAATTTTATGGTATATAAATTATATCTCAATAAAACTATTATTAAAAAGCAATAACAAAAACAAATGTCCCACCTTGTACTACTAAGTTTCTATCAAACTCTGCTCTAAACCACTACTTGCCTGGCTAACTGTAATCGAGATCCTGCATAAACTCTGGTCACTTTATCAAAAATAAACACATATATATCTCTGTAAAACATTTCCCCTGTTCTATGATCGTTCACGGCTTTCCAGACACAAGCTGAGAAAACACCTTTCATACCAGCCTCACTAGAAATTAAAGAAGTATAGCTTTGTTGCCTTTTGGATTCCATAAATCCCTAGCTATCACTGTGACTTAAAAGCACCACTTCTGCAGTGCAAAATACTAACAACCATAATTCATTTTTTAAGGTATCAGAAAAAAGAAGACGAACACTAATCCTTTAAATAAAAAGGACTAAATCCCCACAGAGACATGTTTCCAGCACAAAGAAAGCCTGACTTCTTGCCTTTCAGAATTCTGGTTCGAGTACCCTAAGTTGATAATGCTAAGTTACTTATCTTTAAAAAAAAAAAAAAAA
>NW_012133858.1:19548265-19556172 GCF_000956105.1 Propithecus coquereli | reverse complement strand
AGAAAAAAGAAGACGAACACTAATCCTTTAAATAAAAAGGACTAAATCCCCACAGAGACATGTTTCCAGCACAAAGAAAGCCTGACTTCTTGCCTGGCAGAATTCTGGTTCGAGACCCCTGAGTTGACAATACTAAGTTACTTATCTTTAAAAAAAAAAAAAAAAAAAAGTCACCTTGTCCAATGACAAACTGCACCATAAAGAACACCGGCTTTACCAAGCAAGAGCGCAGCAATAACGTCATTGAGATCTCATTAAGGTTTAAACTATAAACAGACCTGGCATCTGCCAGTGTCTCCAATGTCTGCGGATCAGAGTAACCTTCTTGTTACAGGGATCACAGAAGTCCAACCCCCGCCAAAGGTTCCCTAGCTTAGCTGATTATAGAAGGGGAAAAAAATAGTGCTACTTTTTACAAAAGCGGAGAGGTGAGGCAAGAAGTTTGAAACGGAGGAGGACAAAGTAACTCATTTACAACAGGAATTGCCATGTCAAGAAGAACATGAGAATCCTCTCCCTCTTGATGATCTAACAACCCATGATAACCAAAGATTCTTTCAATCACTTTACTTCAAAGGATAAAGCAGAAGCACTAGAGCATATGATATGAGCACAGAGTGGCAGCAATGAAGTGACTTCCCTGTTATGATACAAATAATGATTGTTTTTTGCCTGTCATGACTGGTGTGATGGACTGTGCTAAACTGTCCTAAGGGACCAAGTCATTCTGTGTATGAAAGGTGTGCGGAACGGTCTTCTATTATCTCCAACACCCCCATCTCTATAATTTCCTGGAAAAAGGGACACAGTCATGAGAGTGGCAGGCTCTAAGGAGGCACAAAGATACTGCCTTTTGGCCTTGAACATAAAGAGGACATCATCTTCTGTGGATCAGGACTATTAAGACAGGGCACGCCACGTGGAGCCCAGCGAAGAGGTAGGAAGCCTGGTAGGTTTGGAAAGCAACAAGGCCCCGAGCTGAGCAAGCAAGAAGGCCAGGATCACTAGGCCAGACTTTTTATTGATTGATACTATTTGTATTTCCCTATTTTCTTATGTTCTCCCTTAAAGTTGTCAGAAAGTCTTTCAAAAATGCTAACTGGCCTAGCTATCAATGGAGGAAGGGAAGAGATTTTTGTTTATATTTGAGCCAGAGCTGTACAAGGACAGCTGCAGAATAATCAAAGTGGGAGAACCCCAAAGAAGTGCCCAGACTCAAAATCAACAGGGTTGAGGCCACTAGGCCAGCTGCCTTTTTTTTCATCGAGACTCTCTTTACAGAGATAAAAGTGCGGACATTCTCCCTGCACAATGATACAACTGTACGGGGGAGGGAAGGTGCACAGGATCATGAGAACTGTTAACTAGCCAAACTGGTGTTTCCAAATTGCCTGTCTCACAACATTCCTCAATAGGTTTCCAGCACCTCAGGAACCTCGCTCCAGGCCCCGAAGTTGCACAAGGAAGACACGAAGCTGAAAGGATACATATTTACCACACCCCCTGTAATCCACTTGTTGCACCTGCAAGCTTCCTCACTTTTCACTCACGCTAGAGACCCCAGTGTAACCTTGCCATCTCCTCCTCCAGAACCTTCTGAAACTTTCCCAATCATTCCTGTACCATCTGCCTCCAGCCTGCCCGTCTATGCAGAAACCAAATGACCCCTGTGTGACAAATACAAAGCAACACGCAGCTCTGTGCGGCAGTAGTGAAAAGGGCACTGGATGACAGTCCAGAGATCTGGGCTCCATTCCCGGCTCTGCCACGGGTTTGCTGTGCGCGCTCATGTCACGTACCTCCATTTACCCGCTTGCAAAAAAGAAGAGAATGACTTACTTGGAAGGTCGCGGGCAGCTCAGTCTCAGGCTGGAGCGGTGTGCCCCAGGCCGCCCGCCCCACAACCTTCAGGATGGGTGCTTCTCTCGGGCCACCTTCGCCTGGGATGCCCCGGTCCTAGGGCGTTCCCACCGCCAGCCCCGGCCTGGCGAGGCGATCGCGACCCACACCCACGGGCTGCGAGCGCAGCGCCCCCTGGTGGCTGCAACCGGGGCGGTCGCCAGTGTCCCCGATCGCTCATCCCAGCCCCACCTGCCTGCCAGCCTGCCGACGCAGGGCCTCACTCCGAGCCCCCGAGGGTCGCGCGCCGAGGAGGCGGCGGCAGGAGGCTAGAGGCAGGCAAGGCCCGTTCCTCGGGTCTCCAACTTCCCCTGAACTGCTCGCATCCCCGACCACAGCCCGCCACGCCCCGAGGAAACGCAAGGGGGTGACCCCCGTGACAATCGCGCTGCAGGCTAAGGGTGCAGCAATAGCAGCCACCTACCTGAGCCCCAGCTCCAGGACAGCCGCGCCGGCAACTCAATCACACTCCCAAGCATCAGCCCCGGAGCAAAACAAGCCTTTATAGCGGCATCGGCCGGCACACCGCGCAGGCGTGCTGCACAAAGCATGCCCCAGACTGCAGGGAATTGTAGTTCCCCTTCCCAGAGCCTGAGGCCCTGTATGCGGCAAAGGACTACATTTCCCAGAAGCACCGTGGGTGCCCTGGAGGCGGTGCGGACGCTTCTCTGCCACCGCGCTCCCGGCACGGCCCCGTCCTTCCCCGAGCCTCTGCGAGTTTGTCTGGAATCTTCTCTGAGGTCGTGGTCTCTGGGGGCAGCCAGGAGGGTTGACAACAGCCCTGTGTTCGCACGCAGCCTGGTGTTCATAGGCAGGGCCTTCGCGACCATGCGCGGCCCTTCACGTTCCAGAAAATATTGTGAAGGTCATCGTAGTGTGCTTCTGCCCGGATAAGGGTCGTCATCACCACCAGGCAGCCCCAGATCTTATGTCCTGTGACACTTAACATTTTACAATTGCTTGCTCATGGTTCGACCCTGCAGTTCTGAACAGTTATCGCCTTTCTCCCTTTTATCCCAACTGCCCATCACCCTAATGTTGTGCTGCCTGGTTTCTGGATAATAAAATCCCAGGATCACAGTTTTAGAAGTCTGAAGAGCCTTGGAAATGGTATGCTAACTCATCCCCTGCTTTTTATAAATGAAACTGAGGCTTCCAGCGAGACTGATCCCTTGATTTCTTGTTCCATCTGTACCTCCAACGTCATAACATAAAGGCTATTCCGTTGAATGCTTTCCTTCTCATTGGTGCCGTACGTACCATTCTTGTTTGGTTTAATCTCCATAAAAGTCCTATTAGTGGGTACTATGATTATTTCAGATTTTTTTTTAAAATAAGGTAAAGTGACTTGTCCATCTTTATACAGCAAGCTACATAGCTAGTGTGAAGACACTAACGTATCATAAAGCTAAAAAGTACATTCTTACACAGACCGATACAATAGGATAAAGAGCCTCGAAACAGGCTAGTGCATATATGTACCTTGATCTGTGAACGAGAAAACCTTACAAATCAGTGGGAAAAGAAGATTCAATAAATAGTACTGGGGCAATTGGTTATCCACATGAAAAAAAACAGGGATTACCTCTTCATATCACACAGAAAAATCAATTTCAGATAGATCAAAGGCTTAAATGTTAAGGGGAAAACTTTAAAACTTTTAGAAGGAAATAGGAAATATCTTTATGAACTTGGGACTAGGAAAGAATTTCTTAAACAAGATACAAAAATAAGAAAGATATTTTTACTATATTAAATTAAAACTTGTGTACAAGATGCCATGAAGTAAAAAGATAAACCACAAGTTATAACTGACAAAGTTTTTTAATACAAAATATTCGAATAACTTCTACAACTCAATAAGAAACGGCAAATAACCCAGGAGGAAGATAGTAAATGACATGGACAGATCACAGAAGAGAAAACCTGAGCAGCCACTCAAATATGAAAAGACTACCCAATGTCACTAATAATTAGGAAAATGAAAATTAAAATAGCAATGAGATACCACCTCACTAAGGCATACTAGTACTTCCAACCTTAAACACTGTGGTACCCACAAGCTGCAGATCTGATACCATCACATAAAAAAGAAAAGCTTCTAAAATCTACCTGAAATACTTCAAACATATTGATTATAGCTTTTTAAAGAAAGAGTGGATGAACGCTATGCAGCACTGGTGCCAGGCTTCAATACACTGTAGTACTATCTTGATCTGTCCAAAGATTGCCTGAAAAGAATTATATTACATTGGTGCAAAAGTAATTGTGGTTTTGGACCTATGAATTTTAAATCACTGTAGCTAGGCTCAAACACATCCTTATTAATCAAAATAGGAACCATTACAATCAACATATTATTGCCAATGAAAAATAAGTTATATAGACAAAAATCCGGGGCATATGTGTGGGAATAGATATTAAGAGCATGAGATAATGGTAGCAGACCACCAGACAGTGACCATGACCTTTGTATGGTACATGTTTGGTTTTGGGAAGTGCTTTGGAGCTTCTCAGTCCAACCACTGAGCTGGTTGTATATAATCCACATTTCGTAGCACGTCATAATCTGATTGAGAAATGGTTCGTTTTTGTTGCGTATGATAAGAGAAGACAACACTTCAAAACGACAATTTTTTTGATTTTTGGTTAGCTCACGTGGCACCCACTTATCGAGCTTTTTCACCTTTCTAATTTGTTTCAAATGCCGAACGACCATAGAGTGGTCAATGTTGAGTTCTTCGGCAACTTCTTGTATAGTTGTAAGAGGATCAGCTTCAATGATTATTCTCAATTGGTTGTTGTCAACTTCCTATGGCCGGCCACTGTGCTCCTCATTTTCAAGGCTCTCGTCTCCTTTGCAAAACTTCTTGAACCACCACTGCACTGTACGTTCACTAGCAGTTCCTGGGCCAAATGCGTTGTTGATGTTGCAAGTTGTCTCCGCTGCTCTACGACCCATTTTGAACTCAAATAAGAAAATCGCTAGAATTTTCTTTTTGTCTAGCATCATTTCCATAGTCTAAAATAAATATAAACAGCAAGTTATAAGTCATTAGCGCAAAAACATAAAGGGAGAAATGCACATTAAAATGATGTATAACATAACCACGTTTATTTGAGAATGTATTCCAATATCAAATGGCAAATTTCAACACTGCTAAAACTGCAATTACCTTTGCACCAACCTCATACTTGACTTATTTACAAGATATTGATTATAAGACACACCCTCCTCAAAATGTTGTGTTGTGGGCCGGGCGTGGTGGCTCATGCCTGTAATCCTAGCACTCTGGGAGGCCAAGGCGGGCGGATTGTTTGAGCTGAGGAGTTCAAAACCAGCCTGAGCAAGAGCGAGACCCCCGTCTCTACTAAAAATAGAAAGAAATTAATTGGACAACTAAAAACGTGTAGAAAAAATTAGCGGGGCATGGTGGCGCGTGCCTGTAGTCCCAGCTACCTGGGAAGCTGAGGCAGAAGGATTGCTTGAGCCCAGGAGTTTGAGGTTGCTGTGAACTAGGCTGACGCCACGGCACTCACTCTAGCCCGGGCAACAGAGTGAGACTCTGTCTCAAAAAAATAAAACGTGTTGTGTTGTGAAATGTTTGCAGGGATGGAGGGATGATATTCTCCAACCCTCAGGCAAGGGGCTAGAGAATCTGTTTTGCAATACAGAGTTGTGTGTATTGTTAAATAATATTTGAGTTGTGTAATGCACTAAATTTACTCATGCATTCAATATTAATGGAAATACAATGGAGCTAAAACAGACAAGTTTCCTGCTCTCATGGGGCTTAGACTCCCAAATAAACATGAATAAGAATCTAAGTTATAACTGTGGTCAATCCTAGAAAAAGGAGGTATATGTTACATCTGAAGGATAATAAGAATTAGTGAAGTGAAGACAGTGGAGGTAAGAAAGAATAGAGCAATCCAAGGAGAGGCAACAACAAAGCCAGGTGGTGGTAGAAGGCAGGGAGCATCTCCAAAGGCCTTATAGACCATGAAACAGGTCCTTAGAGGAAGAACAAAAGGCAACCATTGAAAGGTTTTGAAGGGTGAATAGCTTAAGAGTTGAGGAATCAAATTTACATTTTGAAAACTGCATTGTTGTTGGCAGAGTAGAGAAAGAACTAGAGACCCAGTAGAATGGGAGAGTAGAGGCCAGCTAGGAGTGACTGTTGTCCTGCTGGAAAGAGATCATGGTGGCTTGGACTAGGATTATTAATATGTTGGAAAAGATGGAAAGAAGTGGATGGACTCGAGAGAAATTTAAGAGGTAAAATCAACAGAACATGTCGATGGATTATATAATAATAGATACAATGGAATGAGAAAGAGAGGTTTCGAGGGTAACACCTAGGTTCCTGGTTGTAGAACTGGATGGATGGCAGTCCTTTCATTGGCAGGAGAAGTGCTCTACTATAATAGCCTCCCGACACCCTCCTCTACCCAGCTTGTCAGGAGCTAATGTCAAATGGTAACATCACCCCACATCTGCTGTGGCAGTCATGTTGCCATGTTCTAAAGACAAAAGTTCTCTTTTGCAGATCAATTTTCTAGTGAAAGGCATTTTCATGGAATAAGACCTTTTTAAAAAGTCAGTTGATAAACCAATCTTTTATTTGACATCATGGAAACGATATATAGTGTGAAAGAATAAGGCACCTCTTTAATGGTCTCAGGCAATTAGAAGAGGATTTAAATTGTGAACAATGCCAAATGAAAGCCAGATGACATCATAGCATGTTATACGGCCAAAGGATTCGCAGAATTTTCATGGAAAACTGCAATGAGAGAAACTGAGTCTTCATAAAGTACACAGTAGTATAGGCATGTTATGGTAAGTCATATCACATATTTATGTCATGAAGGGAAGTATTACACATTTCCCACTTTGTAGTAACAACTTCTCTTGTTACTTCATTCTTACCTTACTTCATCAGCAATAAGGGTATGAAATGAAGAATTGTTTCTTAAATTTTTTATGTATCATTATATTGAGATGCACTATTAGATTGGTTGGCCCAACAAAAAGGTGTTCAAAAACTAGCTTCTTGTTAAAAAGAGGAAAAAAATTATCTTATTTTAGCAATTATCTTATTTTAGCAAAACAATATTATCCACCACATTAAATTAGTATCGTGTAGATTTTGTTGTCTTGCATGTATATAACTTATAAATTTATTTTAACTTTATGGTGGTATAAGAGCTATAAGCATAAGGACTTTGTACATGGTTTTATAAATGGACATATTTAAGTAATATTATAATGTAAATAACAAGTCAACATCAGGGGTTTGAAAGAATTGTTCTTTTGAAAGAGGTCTGAACCTTATTTGAGTTTGGGGAACACTGGGATGTAGATTAAAACCAAACCTTAGCTTGGTGTGCAACTCCTTCCGTGATCTGGCCTGACATAATACTGCAGCTTCATCTCCTCTCAGTCTCCTAGTCAAATCTGAGGTCTCCACAACACTGTAATTTCCATGTTCTTACTCTAGTCATTCCTTCCACCCAGAACAACCTTCTAAATCTACTCAGCTAAAATAATACACATTACAGCCCATAGACCCGTCTTGGGATTTTCATCCTCCTAGAATGACAATTAGAAATTACTCAACTGAATAAAATGATACAGTGTGTCTAACAACTGTAATGATAAGATGTGTACGTAGAATTCTCCCATGTTTTTGTGATGTATGGACTGGGCATCTTTCAGGCCACCACGTAGGAGGAAACAGGGTCCCTCTAAGCCAGAGAAGCCAGAACCAATAGTCTAGCCAAGATGGAGCCTTCTCCAAAAAACAGACCTAGGCAGACTCAGAAGAATGGTCTCTCCCATTCATTCTCCAGAACTTCTCAAGTGTTTTGCTTTACAAATATGGGCTTTTGATCAGGAGAAGAGATAGACAACTTTGGTCTACATTGGTGATAACAACTTTTTGGCATGAATGTCAGTTGAAGAAAACTAAAAATTCATGCAGGCTACACTAACTTTTCAATCA
>NW_012133858.1:19496248-19547145 GCF_000956105.1 Propithecus coquereli | reverse complement strand
CATTTAACATCCTGTATAGCTAGTGTTCTGCAGAAAATGCTTTGGCAAATGCTGATCTAAAGTCACCTTTTTTAAAAAAGGAAAAAACAAACTTGCCAAAGGGGAAGGGATTCCCCACTGATGAAGAGTTATGCTGAGACGAGCAGAAGGGTGAATCCCAACAGTGAGTGAGGCTGAGAGAAAAGGGCTCTCTGCTCAAAGGAACTAGGGCTGCTGCAGTCAACCCAGATGTTTTATGTCCGGAATATTCCATTTAGTCTAGAGCAAGCTGGGAAATCTTAGACTAGACAGGATAGCTATCACTGTCATTTTTACTGTTATTTCTGCTTCAATTTATTAATTGCTTAAGATGGGCAAGGCCCTATACATACATTATCTCAAACTGCATAAGACCCCTGCAAGATAGGTTTTACCCTCCCAATTTTAGAGATAAGGAAACTAAGGCTGAGAGAGGGTGACATGACTCTTGCAGAAAGTATTTGGTCTTAGACATTTCTTGTTGCATTATGCTACTTCAATTTGTAAAGCATCTTCATTGAAACAATTGCTCTCTCTTTGTTCTCTAAGCCACTGATTATCTTCCCTGAAGACTTCCCTGCCAGAAATAATTCTAGAATAAAACAGGTTAAACCACTGATAACTTTGGCCCACTTAACCATACCATGTCTGGTTTTCACCATGAACCAAATAACTGCACACCCCAAACCTGATAAGATTGATGATTACCTAGGCATGGAATGGTATTTTGAAATTACTTCCCCAGACTTTTTAGGAATAATACAAGAAAATCTTAACACCGGAAGGCAAAGTCAAACACCTACAGAGGCCAAGCAGGTAACATATATGAGAGGAGCTGGCCAGGTATCAAACAGTATCGGGTGATGGAGACTCTGATGACCTAGAGAGAATATGCTCCTCCAAAGAGCTTAACCACTTATCTCTGGCAGATTGTTGTCAAGCAGAAATATGAGCCCTCTGTTGCTAGAGCTTATTTTTCAAATGAAACCAAAAATACAATTTTTATGTGAAATCTCTCCATTTTTAAGTGTTGGAAACTAACTAATTTCTTAAAAACACTAGCAGGGCCAAAAATAACGTAAACTTTCAGGCTGTTAGCTCATGACCTTTTCTTTGAAATCGTAAGTCGGCTTCCACTAAAGAGAGTATTACCTCTGCCGCCATCTCCTACCCCACTAATCACTCCCTTCATTCGGTAGACTTGGGTCCAAATTGCTTCTGATGCACGCCAAGAATCAAAAGTTAAGACTTGCCAGTACTGAAGTCATGTTTAAAACCTCAGTGTCTGAAGTTGATTCTACGAAAAAACTCCCCACACACACATTTTTTTTTGAAAGATGGCAGCAAGGTTAAATAAGTGCACTTTCCACTTGGAGGCAGTGGTAGTCATACATGCCCTTTCAGGAATGCATTATATATGCCAGAGTGACTTTAAAGTATCAGGAAGCTGTTAGCACTGCTCCAGTGACCAAATATTTTTGCTTTTTCCTCTCCAAACTGATTTGCCAGATTACTTTTGGAGACTAGATTCAGGCCCAGTTGGAGCACAGGGTGGGTTATTCCTCCATGACATTCTCTTGTCACCAGGGATGCTTGTTAGAGAGGTAGTTAATGCCACCTGACACCTGTATTATTCAAAGGTAGGGCTCAAGGTGTGGCCTGAAGTCTTTTAACGTTAACATCATCAGCAAGTTCCCAGAGAAGAGGCAAAGAGAGGAAGATGGAAATGGGCTGGCTCCATGGGAAAGGATTCCTCCTCTGCTTCATCCTCCACCTGCTGCTGCAAGGTAGGACAGCATAACAGCAACAGCAAAGCAGACGTATAACTCCTGGGAAACAGAGAGTTTCTATTAACATAAAACTGTTATATAAAAATAATATGTTAATATTATACAATTAATAAGTAAAAATAATAAGCTTTTATTATACCTGGATAGTCAATGATTGGACATTCATTTTGGTAAAGATGAAAACTCATGACCTTGACAGCTTTGAACCTCTTCCGAGGATCCTAACAATGAGTTGGCTCCTCTCTTTGGCTACTTCTCCACTCCCTATGCTTCTGTTGGCCTCTTCTTCCCCACATCTCTCTCTTTCCAGGCATATAAGCTGTCCCTATGGTTTCTGAATATCAACTAATGTTAAGAAAAAGAAAATGCTTCTTTCTCAGCTCCCTTAAAGCCAAATGAAATGGACCAGAGAAGATCGTAAGGGGAAGGAGGTGGATGAGAAGATCTATTGTGGCAGAGGGAAAGTTTTTCAGCATAATTTTCCCAGTCTAGAGTATTTTTCTTGTACATTAATAAAAGTGAGCAATGAGGGATAGTACAACATCAGAGAGAGATAAAAATAAAGTCTACCAGAGGATGTTACCAAACAATTATCTGCTTATACTCCACAAAGTATGACTAGAAAGGAGGTAGGTATAAAGTGGGTATCAAGGAACTATCTTTAAGATAGTCTTGGTGATAAAGACTGCTGAGTGTTAGAGGAGAATAATCACAGCACAGAGTAGAGTCTCAGTAAATATTCATTAAACTGAAAAACTGGGTTGCTTCTTTAAGGTCCCGTATATCTCACACAACCTACCAAATTACTTCCCTTATTAATTTATGACCATCTATGCCTTATTAATACAATACAGAGAAGAACTCTGAGAAATTTGTCACTGACATCACCAACATGGTCCAAGAGCAGAGGGGAGCAATAGAAAGACCCTGAGTGAAGGTGGAGGGGTTTGTGGTAAGATTGTCAAGAACACAGCAGGACACTGTAAAGCAGTGGTCAGGGCTGAGTTTGCATACACATCTGGACAAGTTTTGCATGGAGACAGAAACAATGGAATTGAGAACAGATTCCCTGACTCAGCTCACCTCATCAACTTCCACCATTTGCCTACCGCCCAGCCCACTCTCCCTGGACCAGGAAGAAGGAGCTCACATGCTTCTCCCAGTGCCCTCTGTTTTCTCTCTGTGTAGAAACGGTCCCTGGGCCCCAGTCCCGGCACTCCTCTCACAGGGTCTCTGCTTTCTACAGGAAGAGGCGACACTTTCACTATCGATTGCTCAGGCTTTGACCTGCATGGGGTGGACCCTGCTGCCCTCCAAGCAGTGTTCGACAGAAAGGCCTTCTGTCCAGTCATCAACTACAGTGTCCTCACTCACGTCAACATCTCCTTTACCCTGTCTGCCATCCTAAAAGTGGTAAGTCTTCACCCAACATTGGAGTGGTCTAGTGGTGAGCAGTGGGTCCTCTGATTGGATTTTATAAAATTAGAGACTCACAACGGAAAAACCAAACAATCCAATTGAAAAATGGGCAAAGAACTTGAATAGACATTTATACAAATAGCCAATAAGCACATGAACAGATGCATACTCAATATTAGTAATCATTAAGGAATTGCAGATCAAAACTACAATAAGATACCATTTCACACCCATTAGGATGGCTACTATTAAAAAAAACAAAAAATAACAAGTGTTGGTGATGATGTGGAGAAGTTGGAATCCTCGTGCATTGCTGGTGGGGAGGTAACATGGTACAGCTGCTATGGAAGACAGTACGGTGGCTTGCCAAAAAATTTAAAATAGAATTACCATATAACCCAGCAATTCCACTTCTGGGTATATACTCAAAAGAAGTGAAAGCAGGGTCTCAAAAAAGATATTCGTGTACTCATATCCATAGCAGAATTATTGACAATAGTTAAAATGTGGAAGCAATCCAAGTCTTTATCGACAAATGATAGATAAAATGTTGTACATACATGCAATGGAATATTATTCAGCCTTAAGAAGGAAGAAAATTCTAACGCATGCTACAATGTGCATGAACGTTTGAGGACATTATGCTAAGTGAAATAAGCAGTCACAAAAGACAAATACTGTATGAGTCTACTTACATAAAGACAGAAAGTAGAATGGTGGTTGCCAGGGGATGGTGAGAGGAAGGAATAGCGAGTTACTGTTTAACGGGTATAGAGTTTCATTTTGCAAGATGAAAAGAGTTCTGGCAGTGGATGATGGTGATGGTTGTGCAACAATATGAATGTATTTAATGCCACTGACCTATACACTTAAAATGGTTAAGATGGTATATTTTATGTTATATATATTTTATTACAATAAAAATAGAAAAATATGATTTTTAAAAGTGTTAGAAAATTAGAGGTGCATTCTTTGAGGTGGAGAGACATGATAAAGAATGCTGCAATGACATCACTGTAGGTAAAATCTGTTCTTTCTTAGAACATTCCACAAGAAACGTATTCCCAGTGGGCCCTCATACTGGGTTTTTCACTTACATTCCCCATGTATCCTGGATTGTTTCGACCTACATTTTTCAATGGTTTATTTAAAATCTTAATTGCCACGTGGAACAGCCTAGGAAATGCTCAAGGGGAAGGTGGTGGCATTGGACTTGTATTCCTGGAGTTAATGATCCTGAATGAAAACTGTATTTCCAGGATGCACATCTTCAACTGATGACATCATTCCTGCAGCTCAGTATGGTATGATAGACTCAGTTTCCCCTGTACTTTACTATGGCACCTCCCTCTTTCTACTTCTGGGTCCAACTTTGCAGATTGTATTGGATAAAGCTGAGAATATCCATAAATTAGACAAGTTCAAACAGTCAGACCAACAACAAAAACACCAAACTTTGTGATTGTTCTGCCAGTTTAGGAGGGCAGACATGGGGCACAGGGAGAAAGTCATGGAAGCCAATCCTTCACTGGCTCCATCCCAGAGAATCCAGAGCCAAGCTCACAGGCTCCCTTAGAACAGATGTAGAAGTGGAAGAAGCAAGACAGTGGCAGTGTAACAACTGACACTGGAGAGGGGGTGGGTGAGTGAAGAAATCAGTGAAAAAAGGAAGGTAAAGTGCAGCAGACAGAGCAAGACTACAACTGGTTCCCTCATCCTGTTTATCTCATGCCATGGTTTCCTCTAGATCTGGCACAATCCATTCATCAGGTGGAACCCAGATGAATGTGGGGGCATCAAGAAGCTCAGCATAGCAACTGAGAACCTGTGGCTTCCAGATATGTTCATCCAGAAATTGTGAGTTTCAGGGCCAAAAAAACCAAGAAGGAAACCACATCTACAGGGAAGGGCATGGTGTAACCAATAGAGGCCACACAAAGACGCTGCTTAGAAGGGAGCAGGGTCTGAACTGCAGAGCTTACAAACCCCCAGAACATGGCAGTGGGTGGGAGAGAGAAGTCATATGAGTGGGGCTGGAGCCCAGGAATGGGGTGACCTGAGAAAGAAAGAAGGCCAAATCTGATGGGTAGCCCACAGCACCTACCTCCCTGTCCTTCTCCTGTATAGCATGAATGTGGATAAGACACCTGCAGGTCTCATGGCTTATGTCAACAGTGAAGGTCACACCAAATATAATAAGCCAATGCGGGTGGACACCGTCTGTAAACTGGACATCTTCTATTTCCCCTTGATGAACAGAACTGCAAGCTATCCTTTAGCTTGTTTGCCTACACAGGTGAGTGAGGCTCATTAAAGTAGACTGCTGAGAGGCAGAGAAAGGGTTTTGAGTGAGAAGAGGACAGAAAGCTGGGAACAGTGAGGGGATCTCACTGAAAAGGGTCTGGAAGCTAAGTAGTGAGGAAACTCAGTGTGGACAAGGGACGTGGGAGAATTTGGGGAGGCTGAGTTGTCTGCGTCTCCTTTACAGTGGAGAACATGGTCCTGGGCACGGAGACGGAAGTGCAAGAGCTCTTGAACACATCGTGGAACCTCATTGAGAGCAAAGGGGAGTGGGTACTTCTGAGTATCACCCAAAGAGAAATAAAGATGACCATGCCCTCCAACCAGTACGACCAAACCATTTTCTGTGTGAGCTCAGGGTCCCTGCTTGTGATCTTCTCCTAAGAGTCATAGCTTATGTCCTCCATGAGAATGTAAGCTCTCCATGAAGGGAGGGATTTTTGCCACTTTTGTCACTGATAAATCTCCAGTACTAGAACAATACCTGGTACTCAGGAAATATTCACTAAATAAATCTCCCCTTGAGGAAAAAACAACACTTCTGTGCCAATAATTCACAGTGAGGGTGAGCTTCCCATTCCTCAAGGGCTATTAGAACTTTCCGGAGGGCAGGAATTTTTGTTTATTTTTTAAAAGATATGGTAGAAAGAGTTATGAAACACTATCTTAGGGATATTATGATTCCAAATACTGATAACCCCCAAATATCTGTCACTATCTGCTTTCCCTTCAACCGGTCTTAAGTGTCCACCTGCAGAGTCGTAGAGGTTAGACCTTGATGAGAAAAAGCAAGCAGGTGCAAAAGGATAGAATGCACGTGATACCTAAGTATCTGGTCCCATAGTGTTGCTAAGAACACATCGGTGGGAATAAAAATTTAAGTGCAGAAAGTTGACACCTTGGGCTAAGAAGGAATGATATAGTTTCAGTGGCAAGCAGCATGACAGAATCAAACCTTGAGATGTCTTTGGATGGAGAGGACAGTGAGAGGGACGAGAGGGAACATCTCCTCACTGGACACTTTGGTCTGGGACAAATCCCAACTTTTGCTCTTACCTGGTCTGGCAGCCTCCCAGCCTTCTCCTTACTAGTCTCTCCCTTTCCTTCCTGCCAGGTGGCCATCAGGTGCAGGCCCAGCCTCTATATCATAAACCTCCTGGTGCCCAGTGGCTTTCTGGTTGCCATCGACGCCCTCAGCGCTTCTACCTGCCAGCAGAGAGCGAGAATCGCGCCCCATTCAAGATGACCCTTCTGCTGGGCTACAACGTCTTCCTGCTCATGATGAATGACTGACTCCCTGCCAGTGGCACCCCCCTCATCAGTATGGCTCCTCCCACTTTCTGGAGAAGCAAAGGCAGCAGAGGACAGGGACCAGCTGCTGCTCTAATTAAGGAGGGAAGGGGCTCTAAGGGAAGACTAGCTTTGGGGAACAGACATAAGAACTTAGTTCTGTTTTACTTATAGTTTGCTTTGCCCTCAGGTGTCTACTTTGCCCTGTGCCTGTCGCTGATGGTGCTCAGCCTGCTGGAGACCGTCTTCATCGCCTACCTGCTGCACCTGGCCACCAACCGGCCCCCACCATGCCGAGGCGGCTCCACTCCCTGCTGCTGCACTGCACCTGCCCAAGGAAATACCACCCCACTGCGCCCCACAAGGGAAACGAGGGCCTGGGTCTCCCCCCCGCCCAGCTGCCTGGTGAGGGAAGTCAGCCCCCGACACTTGCTCGTCCCACACCCCCACTTGTCTGTCCCTCCCTTCCTCCTTGCCTCCCTCCCCAGGCAGGTGACCTTCGCAGCCCAGGGCTGAGTCTCTGTCCTTTCCACAGGCCTGAAGGAGCCAGTAGAGTTGGTGGGGAAGGTGCCAGGCCCTGGAGAGGCAGAGCCAGCTGGGGGCTCAGGATGGACAAGGGCCCAGCAGGAGCAGGAGGCCCAGAAGCGGCACAGGGTGGAGCTGTGGGTGCAGTTCAGCCACATGATGGACACCCTGCTCTTCCGCCTCTACCTGCTCTTCATGGCCTCCTGCATCCTCACGGTCATTGGGCTCTGGAACACCTAGGCAGGTGCCCACCTGGAAACCTCCATCTGGAGCTTCTCTTGCCAGGCTCTCATGCCCTGGAAACCACTTTGTTTTTAACCCAGTCCTCTGCACAGTTTCAGACCAGACCTGGACAGTTTCCTCTGCCAACCAAAGTGAGGCCTTGCTCCTGCATGCCGTCAGCCCCCTCGGCCCTCCCATGGGTCCTGCCTCCCTGGCACCTCATGATTCAGGTTCCTGAAGTAAGTCCTGAATTGGATCACCCCAATAAACCCTTTGCAGAAGGTATCCGCTTTTTCCTGAGTTATGTTACAGAGTCAAAAATCTCAGGATTGAGAGTTTTCTTGCAGAAATTCCTCATTAGCCAAAGCAAGACAGCTTTTCTCCCACGCGTGCGCGCACGTGTGTGTGTGTGTGTGTGTGTGTGTGTTTTAAGTCTTATCAGACAACATGTGAAGTGCAGGGAAAGGCAAGAAGGGGCCAAAATCTATTAGAAGGAATTATAATAAAATAGAGATTAACCTCATAAATCCAGTTACCCTGGATTTAAGCTTCCGAAATTAATAATGTGCCAGAATTAGGCCCCTCTTGCTTCAAGAGTGAAGTCTTTTGTCATAGCCTGACATATGACTCATTCATCATTAAGCACTTAGAGTGTTAACATAATCCTGCATTATCATTAACAGTGTCTGTGTCGCAATTTGAGTGGATCTACCCTTAATAATTCTAAGAAAAGAACAGTAGGCCAAAGGAAGCACATTTGAAAATGGCATTTACTTTATTTGGGAGAAACACAAATGCCCCTATATGAACTGGAAAATTCCTTTTCCTAGCACTTGCCTTTTTATTTTGGAAATCTTTGCCTCGTGGCTCTTCTCTCCCACTAGCTGCCTTGTGCAAGGAGAGGCTCCACTGTGGCATTGTGCATGAGAGCTGTGGTATGCTGTGTTGGTTCAGAAAAGCACTTCTTTGAGAGCAACTTAACTACAACTCAAATGGATTTTTTATTTTTAGCAACAATTTCTTTTCCTTTCTTTCATTTATTCGTTTATCCCTACCTTCCCTCTGAAGTCTTTATCTCCCAGGTCATAGCAGTCTAGGAGTAAAAATAGTCTCACGGACTTATTCACTAAACAATATTTCTCTGGTTTCTCCTTCCACTGCTCTTTCTCAAACTCCTCCAGCCCCCTCTGGTCACTGTAGATGCCCAAAGGGTGGCGAGGTCTCCAGTGTCCACTGGAGGTGCTGCTGAAGAGCTGCCCACCATGAGCACTGCAAGAGCATCTGTTCTCGCAGAGCCAAAGCCGGGGAAGGGCTGGCTCCCACAGCTGCAGACGCTGCCGCTGGATGCTGAGTCAACAGCACCAGCTGTTACTTGCTCTTTCCTTTTTTTTTTTTTTTTTTTTTTTCAGCATATTATGGGGTACAGATGTTTAGGTTACGTATGTTGCCCTTGGTTCCCCCCCCGCCAAGTCCGTGTTTCAAATATGTCCATCCTTCGGGTAGTGCGCATTGCACTCCTTGTGTATACAAATACCCGTCCCCTCCTCCCTCCTCCCCCCTCCTCCCGCCGCCCTCCCCCTTCCCCAGCATCCAATAGATGTTGTTCTGATATGTGCATTTATGTGTTGATTAGTTAATACCAATTTGATGGTGAGTACAAATGGATCCCGTTCTTCTGCTCTTGCTCTTTCCTTGAGTCCTCTTCTGCTGGGACTCAGAAGGGGTGCACGGGAATTTGGAGTATTGAGTCAGAAATGCCCTACAGTCCTCTGAGTCATCCTTTCACTCAGGCCCATGGGCTACAAACCAAATTTATGTCCCCTCGTTCTCTTTTTAGGATGCATTTTTTGTTCTTCCAGGAAGACCTCTGGCTCCTCAGTTTCTAGAACCCTCTCGTGCATTTCTCTCCCCATCACCAATCCTCCCGGCATGTCCAATACATGCCCACAACCTGGTGCATACGCAGTCTAGGCTCAAATGGGGGCCCTCGCATTCACCTGAATAAACCGTATCTGTTTTTACTTTGGCAGTTCCTCAACTCACAGTCTTCCACAAGGTGGACGTTCAGAAAAGACACAGTAATAGTAATAATAATAACCAACAGTTATTAAGCTACTAATGTGTGACAGGCACTCTTCTAAGTGTTCTATATGAATTGACACATTTAAATCTTATATTAGCCTTATGAAGTAGGAAATAGAGATCCAAAAACTCTTAGAGCCAAATGTGTTACAGAATTTGGAATATTTTAAATCTTAAAAAGGTAATGATTGTGCATGTACTATATGTGACTAACACCCCAAGTGGCGTATGGAGCAGGACCCTAAAAATCGAACAGTATTTCTTTAGTGGAATCTACAAACATGCACACTAGGTAACAAAAATAAAACTATGAATAGCTTTGCATCAGTTCAAATCATATTTTGCCAACAAATAATTTGTGAAAAATCACTTGGTTTTCCAAGCTCTTCAGAAATTAGAACTTTGGTTTTGTACTAATATCTTCATTTTTTATACGGAGAAAACAAAGCACAGAGAGGTGGAGTGACTGCTAGTTAGTGTCTCTCCAGGACCCACAGCTAGGTAAGTGGAAGAGCTGCGGTTTGAACCAGGGCGGGCTGACTCTAGAGGTTGGACTCCTAAGATCAATTTGCATCATTTTGTCCCCTTCATCCTCATGTACAATTTCTCTGCTTTCTTTTCTTCACATTTTCCCCCAATATGTAGCTTTAAGTTTTATTTGAATAGAAAGTCTGCAGTTTCTCTTTTTTGACACGTGGATTAAGATTCTATACCTTAAGTGAGAGAATGCATGATGTAATTATAGGGATTTTATTTTCTCCAAAAGCAAAATCTGAGCAAGGTGATTTCAACGTATCACTGATAAGCATCCAGAACTCTGAGACTAGAGCTATCCCCAACAATGAACGGGTGCAGTTGCTGCTTTGCCGTTCCATCTATAACGGAATCATATGATAAGCACATTTTGTGCTAAAGACTTTCCTCTTGTTATATGGTAAAGCTCTGCAAGGCTCTGCAAAGAATTTGTGACCTCTATAGCCAAACCTGCTGACAGGCGCTGGCCCTGTCCATGCCTCTTTGCATCTGATGGCTTATTTCTGCCTGGCAGCTCCTCACCTGGTCCATTCCTCTGCAGTGCTACCCTGTGAATCTTCCACGTGTTTTTGTTCACTTTCTTGTTCTCTAAACCATTGTAAGCAATATTTCTCCATTTTCTTTTGGCTCCATATTAACCTGACATGAGAATATTTTATCTCATAACCATCTCTGCCTCCCCGCTTGCTTCAGTCCACTCCAGGATGTGAAGTCACAGGCTTTATTTCAAGTCTGTCCTTTTTCATCTCTCAAATTTCTGCTTCTTCCTTTGATAACCTTTCTTATTTGATCATTCATTGGCACTGGTTCTTCTGTCCAGTAGGGAAAAAATGGTACCGTATAGAGGCTTCAGAATCTGGCAGCCCCGGGTTTTAACCTGATGTCATTGCTTGCTAGCTGGGTAACCTTGGAAAAGTGGCTTAACCTCACAAGTTTAAATTTCTTCACTTGTCAAGTGGAGCTAAGAACACAAATTAGTTAGGTTTGAGACATTGCTTTTGAAAAATTATTTATAATTCTATAGAAACTAAAAAATGAAAGGTGAAACACTAGAGAGCATCCATTTTTCATGCAGGCTGAGATCTGAAGTGCAAAATAGACTCCTAGGTGGGAGGCAATAGACATAAAGAATTACAGACTTTCTAGTTCAACCCCCGCATTTTTTAGATGAGAAAAATGAAGTGAAGTGACAAGTATGGGGTTGTCATAATTGAACAGAGCCTGGGCCTGTGAAAGTGGCAGCCACAGGTAAAGGCTTGTCATGGGCCTATTCTCAGGTGCCCCTCAGAGGGCCAGGCTCCCGGGCACCATGGCAACCTGACCTCAGCCAGTGACCCACCCTGAAGCTTGGGTGCTTTGGCTGCGTCCTGTGCTCCTCGCTCCTTAATGCTGGCCGGTGGCCTCTGTGTGTGATTGCCATCCATCTGGCTGCAAAACAGCAGCCCTCACCTCCTCCTTCTACCATCTAATTGTGCCCTTCCCAGGTGCCAGCTATATCCCAAATCTGATCTCCCAGAGTCCCAGATGAGCTGGGCTGCCAGGGGGCCATATAGCATGATCCTTTGGGAATAAGATGAGGAGACAGGTGTTAGTGTCTGTCACTTGCAAAATTATTAATACACCTGCTCTTCTCCCACTGCTTACCTTTGGATCCGAGCATTGTCCAGGCCCAGGGATTTCACTGGAGTAAACCTGGGGCCTAATGACCCAGTCCACAAGACTCCCTAGCTATGAAGTAATGAAAAGATCAAGGAAAGAGCAATAGAATCAGTTTGACCTGGCTTTGAATCCAGATTCCACCAATTTCCACCTGAGTGGACACTGAGCAAGATTCTTTGACACCTCTGCAAGTCAGTGGGAAAGACAATCTAGAAAATGCCAAACTGGGAGTGAGACCACTGAGGAGGTGATTGGGTGTGAAGCTGGAGGGTTTGGATGGTACTGCACAGTTGCCAGAGAGATTCTTCACCTTGGCTTTCTACCCTCCTGGGCAGGCTGGCTGTGCTGCACAAGGCCACCCTCCAAACAAGGGGCACCTAGAGGGTGGGGAAGCCCTAGACTGAAGGAAATGCTTTCCCAGGCAACTCAGGGATACCTAGTGCGAGCTGAAACGGAGGTTTAGGAATCCCAAGGAAAAGCAAAGATTTCTAGAAACACCCACTCCTGACTTGATGATATTCTCCAACAGATCCAAGGCTGCCCCTCAAATCTGAAGGCCTCAGAAACCCAGCCCAGCAGTGTCCTTGGCACTTACTCAAACCACCTCTGCCTCTCCTCAGCCCAGGAAGGCCCAAGTGCTCCTGTGTCCAGCCTCTGGCCTTTCAGGAACTCCCTGGTCCTGACTGTGCAGCCACCCTGGGCAGCCCACAACCAGAATAAGTTACGTGCCCTAGGCCAGGACAATACTCATCTGGTACCTCCACGGGGCTTATGAAACTGACAGCAGGTGACACCTGCCTTCATTCCAGAGGAGAGCAAGCTCTCAGGCCTGCTCACGTGGAGGCTGCTGGCTAGCCTGGGCACTGAGCCCCTGCCTCTGGTCAGACTCTGCAGCTCACATGGGCTCCTAATCCAGGGTCTGTGCCCCTAGCCCTTCTGAAGAGGCTTCACCTTGGGATCCTGAAGCCTCGGGGAATCTATTGCCCAACCTACCTATTCCTGGTGCCCCAGGATACAGCGAAGTGGACACCAGATACAAATATGTGCTAAAAAGTCTGAAAAGGAGTCTGGAGCAGCTGCTCATGGTACATACTGGGAGTGCCATGGAGAGAGGCCAGCAATTGTCCTGCCAGCACAACAGGGAGTGAGAGGAGAGGACGTGATCACACACTATTGTCATTTGGGCTTTGAAAAAGTGCTAAATTCCTAAGATCCCAAGTTGCCAAATGTTCTCAACTGCAGGCCATTTCACCCCCAAGGGGAACTTTGGCAATACCTGGAGACATTATTAATGGTTACGATGGGGGGAGGGGGTGCTACTGACATCTGGTGGGCCAGAGGTGCTGCTAACCATCCTGCAATGCACAGGACATCCCTCCAGAGAATCATCCAGCCCAAAATGTCAACAGTGCTGAGGTTGAGAAACTCTGCTCTAGGTAACCCCGGGCTCACAAGAGTCCTGACTGGCTACAGAATTGCCCAAGAATGCAGTTAATGCTTAAATTTGAGCCTCCGTTTCTAGATGTTGTTCTGGCTGAGTGCCCAAGACTCCTGGGGCTATGTAAACCCAAGATGTAGTCTCCAAAGATGCCCAAAGAAAGAAGTCAGTGTGGAAGAAGTCCCTGACCCTTCTACAGTGACCTCTGAATCAGCTAAGAATTTCTGAACCAGCATGAAAGCCACAGCTTGCCTTAGGAGAGACATGTGCCAGGAGTTAAAATGGGAGCCCTAGAGACGCCCCAGGATATTCCAGAGAATGTAGAGGACAGGTATTCCTAATGGCCTTAGAGCATGATATCTCAGCTCTATCTGAATGTGGCTGACCTCCCTTTTCTGAGAGCCTACTGGAAAAGAGAAGGAAGAGGCAGGCACTCCCAGGAGCGACTGTCCCAGTCACGTTGTAACAGGGGATCCTGTCCTGGGATGGACTCCAGATGAAAGCTAGTCTTAGAGAGCATGCCTCCTAAACAAGCATTCCAAGTGCTTACTTATTTGTCTGAGACAAAGGGCTGGCGGACACAGAATGTGATGTGTGCTCTGTGAGTACCCTGCACGCCCTGAGGATTCCGAAGGTAGAAAGGGACCTGATGTCCATGCCAAAAACTATGTCACTCTTTTATCTTTCCAATTGTGTTTTATTGTGGTAAGAACACTTAACATGAGATCTATACCCTCTCAACAAAATTTTAAGCACACAATACAATATTCTTAACTATAGGTACAATGTTGTAGATCAGATCTCTAGAACATACTCATCTTGCATAACTGAAACTTGATACTCTTTGAAAAGCAACTCCTCGACTCCCCCTCCCCAAAGCCCCTGACAACCACCATGCTACTCTCCGTTTCTATGAGTTCGACTACTTTAGATATCGCACATAAGTGGAATCATGTAGTACTTGTCCTTCTGTGACTGGCTTATTTCACTTAGGATAACTTCCTCCAGATTCATCCATGTTGTCCTATATGGCAGAATTTCTTCTTATGTAAGGCCGAATGTATGTACAGACCACATTTTTTAATTCATTCATCCTTTGATAGACAATTAGGTTGTTTCCATCTCTTGGCTATTATGAAAAATGCTTCAGTGAGCCAGGCGTGGTGGCTCGTGCCTGTAATCCTGGCTACTCGGAAGGCAGGAGGATCACTTGGGGCCAGGAGTTGGAGACAAGCCTGGGCAACATAGAAAGACCCCATACCTAAAAAAAAATTTTTTTTTAAATCAGTAACAGCCAGGTGCAGTGGTACATGTCTCAAATCCCAGCTACTTGGGAGATGGATGGGAGGATCACTTGACCCAGGAATTCAAGTCCAGCCTGGACAACATAGCAAGACCCTGTCTCCAAAAAAACAACAAAAAAGCTGCAATGAACATGGGAGTGCATATATCTCTTCAAGATCCTGATTTTAATTCTTTTGGATATATACCTAGAAGTGGGATTTCTGGATCTATTTTTAATTTTTTGAGGAATGACCATACTGTTTTCCATAGAGTCTGCTCCATTTTACATTCCCACCAAAAGTGTACAAGGGTTCCAATTTCTCCACATCCTCACCAACACTTGTTATCTTTTTCTTTCTTTCTTTTTTTTTTTTTTAGAGATACGGTCTTACTTGTTGCCCAGGCTGCAATGCAGTGGCATGATCATAGCTCACTATAACTCCAAATTCCTGGGCTCAAACAATCCTCCTGCTTCAGCCTCCCGAGTAGCTGGGACTATAGGTGCATGCTACCCCGCCCTGCTAAGTTTTCTTTTGTTTTTCTGATGATAGCCATCCTAGCAGGTTTGAGGTAATATCTTATTGTGGTTTTAATTCTCATTTTCCTGATGATGAGTGAGGCTGAGCCACTTTTCATATGTCAGTTGTCCATTTGTATGTCTTCTTTGGAGAAATATCCATTCAAGTTTTTGGCCCATTTTTTAATTGGGTTTTTTTTTTTTTTTTTTTTTTGGGGGAATTTGGGGGAGTTTTTTGTTTGGGCTTTTTGGGGTTTTTTTTCTTTTTGCTGTTGAGTTGTAGGAATTCCTTGTATAATTTGGATATTAATCCTTTATCAGATATATGGCTTGCAAATATTTTATTGCACTCTATAGAGTCCCTTTTTACTCTGTTGATTGTTTCCTTTGAAAAACTATGAGATTCTTCTGGCTTGTTACAGGCCATAAGCACTGTAAAACCTGCAACCCAGCTTGTTTTAAGTACTATCATTTTTATTGCTTTATTTGAAAATGGTCTCTAACACATCATTTTAGGTGGTTTTTTGTAGATGATCAATTAACTGTGGGTGTTCTTTTGGCTACTGACAAAATTTATGTTTTCCTCAAATTTCCTATCTTCTAAAATTTGGAAAGGAAATGCAAGTTCAAATTGCCTTCTATTTAGTTGGCTCCTTTTCCTTTATCTGCATACTCCTACCCAATATCTGTATTATAGAACTGTCGGGAGGATTAAATAAAATAAAGTAGGTAAGACGCTTATCACATATAGTAAAGTGCCTTAGCCATCACCACCAGCAGCAGCTACAGACAGTAACAACAGCAACAGCAACAGCAACAGCACCTGAGATTTTCAGACCGCAGCATTGAAACGCTGACTCCTCAGCTGCTGTGAGTCCTTGCCTTGCTGCCTTATTTCTCCTGCCTCCATTGTCTCCATCTCCTGGCAGCTGAATATACTTTTGAGTCCAACCTGTGTAGACCCAGGTCCACTCCAGCTTCTCAGCCAACCTCAATAAAAACAAAAAGTTAACCCTCCTTTCCTGGATCCGAGGTCTGGAAGCTCAGCCTACCTGCCCGTGGAACTCCAGCACTTCTCTCTTGAAAGTCCTTCACTCTTAGCCAGTCTAGGAGTCCAGGGCTGCAAGACTGTATGTCCACGTAGATAAAGACACAGCAGTACTTTGGTCCTACAGGGCGTGATGGGTCCAATCTGAAGCACAGATTTTGTGCTCAATTTCTGCCTGGTTATTCAGTCATACTCAGCCCTCACTCTTCCCCCTTTAAAGAGAGAATCCCCCTGAATGATAGCCCATTTTTCCAGAGGTGCTAGCCCCCAAATCTCCGCCTCGTATTCTGGTCCAAAACCAAAGGTCCTAGAATCTCATTTGCTGCCATCTCTGCTTCCATCCACTTTCTGGACCCTCCACATGCCAGCTCTGTCCCTGATTGCACGTGTGTTTGACTTGCTATAAAGTACACTGTAGGACCACCTGGCTTTCTAGGTTGGAAGAACATCTGTAGTCTGGCCAGTTGCCCCAGCCCTCATACCAACAGCTTCCTCCTTGTGCTAGCCAGTACCTTGTGCTGCCAGATACTGACTCGCCTCCCAGCTGAACCCTTTCAAGTCACAAAAGAGAGACCTTAAACTTTGAACAGGTTTTCTAACAATTCCTCTTTGCCCCCCTTCTTCCCTTTCCCGCTCCTTCCACCCCCAGTACTTCTAGCTACCTTTCTTCTTCTCTTTCTCCCCTCCTTCCTTCTTCCTCTCACTGCAACCTCTACCTCAGGCTGGCCAAGTTTCCGAAGGAGGGAAGAAATTACTTGCAGAGCCGGTAGGGCCGAAGAACTGCAGATATGGCAGAGCTCAGATGGCATCTCTTGCAGCCCTTTCTCCTGCACTTTCCTCCTTTTGGCCTCTAAATCATTCCTGCCTTGCTCAGCACTTTCTATTTAGAGCTGTCATGATCTTCCATTCCAAACAAAGCTTCTTTTGTATTCTAGGCCTGACCCTTCACCCTTTCAGCAAAGAAAAAATTTCCAAGTCTTTCTGGAAATGTAACTAAGATACTTGATATAGAAATGCTCCAGTTCACTCATTTGATCCAATTGTTTTTTAATAGGGATGTGACATAAGACATAATATCGACACATGCCAATACTATTGATGTTAGCTGAGATTACTAGTTTATGATAATGTATAACACTATCGACAGCACAAAGTGTTGCAGTCTTAACTTTATGACTTCTATCATCATGTAATCAGTGCATAGCATTAAAAATATATGGAGAACATTGGTTTGGGGAGAATGAATCAGAAAGGCAGAGAGACTGGAAAGAGGAAATTTAGTTAGAGGCTACTGGAAAAACACAGACATGAGATGATGAAGGTACAAACCGAGCTTTATAATTTGGTATTTGGAATAATCCCAAAATCAAAAAAAGGTGAAAGATACTTTAGCATTCATAACCAAATCACTAAATATTGCCACCTTTCCAAATCTGCAGATTCCCTGGCCTTGGAAGAACAAAATTCCCTTGTTTCCCCAGCCCACACTCTATCATTGAGGCAAGTTATTTTGTTATTGATCTCAGTACACAGCTGCCAAATAGGTGCTTCTCCCCTAGTCTTGGCCCAACTTCCTGCCTGCCTGGAGCCCGGAAGGCATACTTGGTCAGGGGCAAAGCAGGACACTCTGCTGTGACCTTTCTGGCCACAGCCTTGCTAGGGAGTGATCACCGGACACGAGCAGTATTCAAAACCAGGAACTAAGGTGTGGTCCGAGCTCCTTTAAGCTCAAGGGTTTGGGGGCTCCTGGTGAGTCCCCAGAGAAGAGTCCAGAAAGGAGAATGGAAGGAGGGTGGCCTGCAAGAGGAGTGTCCTCCTCTGCCTCACTATCAGCCTTCTGCTTCCAGGTAAGATGGGGCAAGAACAGGGGAAACCGGAATGTGGTTCTGAGGGACACCCAGGTCTTACCTCTAGCACGTGGAGCTCACTCGGAATTAACCTGTTAAATGTTTCTTCCACAATGTCTGTTCCTTGATTTCCTTTTGGTGGCAGGTAGAAAGACATTTCACTCATGAGTACACACAGCCTTTCTTGATTCCTGCGTGCACAAAAATCTACCAAACTGCTCCATTTCACCACCTCTCCGATTCCACCTTTTCGCTGACTTCTGATGCCCCTCCTACCGTACCCCTTCCCCTGCCTTGTCTCTTTTTCTCTTGCTGTGATGTCTATGACAAGAGTAGCCATTGATTTCAAATGTGCCCTGAAGGATTACACAAAACACTGAGGGAGGGTAAGGATCAATCTGAGGCGGAAAAGAGCAGATATTTGCTTCCATGAGGGAGTATTTGTTCCCAATCTGGGTACATACCTTAAATATTGCGGAAAGAGATGGAGATACAGAGAAGGAGGCAAAGAAAAAGACCACAGGAAGATGGCAGTGTGGCAAAGCTTCTGCTCAAGTACTACCCACATAGCTCCCTGGCTGTGGCCAAGGGGACAGTATCTGCACAGGCCTCTCTCTGTGATTGGGCACATGGTGTACACTCAGTGTGTCACCTAATGATCCTCATGCTGGAAATAACCAACAAGATATCTGAAGTCACTAAGTCTGAGAAGAACAAAATAAATGCATAGCATCGAGGTAAGCACCCATTCAGAATACCTACTGTGTGTTTCCCATATCTACCTAGTAAGTGCAGTGTTTACTTCTTTTATCCTCTTGATAAATCAGTTCTTGCCTTCAGTAGATGGAAGTCCCTAACGGGAAGAGAAATACAGTAGAGCAAATTGCTAAGTGACCCGGACTACAAGTTTTAGGGCAGTGCTAAGCAGTGCCACTGCTAGATGGAACCAAGAGGATTGTGATAGGTACATTAAGGGACTCTTTGAAGTGGTTGACATTGCACTAAGGCCAAGTTTGCATATAGATTTGGGCAGATTTTGCATGAGAATGAAACAATGGGATTGAGAATAGAATGCTGACTCAGCTGACCACATCAACTTCCACCATTTGCCTACCAGCCCAGCCCATCCGCCCCAACCTTGACCTTGGGGAGTTTTGGCCCAGGAAGGGGAGAGGGCTCACCAGCTCCTCCCAGTATGCCCCCTATTTTCTCTCTCTGCAGAGAGGGTCCAGCCCTGGAAATAGAGGCTGTCTCTCACAGGGTCTCTCCTCTCTACAGGAAGAGGCAACACTTTCACCATCGATTGCTCAGGCTTTGACCTGCATGGGGTGGACCCTCCTGCCTTCCAAGCAGTGTTTGACAGAAAGCCCTTCCGTCCAATCATCAAGTACAGTGTCCCCACTCATGTCAACGTCTCCTTCACCTTGTCTGTCATCCTGGAAGCAGTGAGACCTGGTCCCCACATTCTTCCCATTGCTTCTAATAGGGAACAAGTATCCTCTGCCCTGTCAACCCAATGTTGCACTGGTCCGGTGGTAAACAATAGGTACCCTAAATGGATTTTGTACAAGTCAGATGGTTTTCCTGTGCAGGAGAGTGGCATGAAGAAGAATACTGCAATGAAATTTTTTCAGGACACATGTGTCCTTGAGTCCTGTTCTCTTTGAAATGCTTTTAATGTCAATTAAAACCAGATTTGTACCTAGACACAGGGGAAAAAAGTAAGGATGACAGTCCCGCAGCTAGAATTATGCCTGGACCAACAAATGAGTAAATAGTGGTGAGAATACGAGGTGGGTGTGAGCCAAATCTTTCCACACTAATAACCCTGGGTGGGAATTTCTTTATCAGGATGCACAGCTCCAGCTGCTGACATCATTCCTGTGGATGAATTTGGTAAGGCAGAGTCGACTCTCCCCATTCCCACTTCCATTTATAATTTTAAATTTGAGAAGTTAGAAGTGATATAAAAGGTTTTCTACTCCAAACCTCTTCTCAAGGTATAAATCCTTCTGGGACGAAATAACTCCCTATAGAATTGGACTGGCCCTGGGGACACAAACTTCCCTGGCTAGCTTTGGCAGGTAGAAATGGCAACTCCCCAAAGATAGCCAAGTGGTTGCAGGTCAATAACTGGTATGTTCCTGGCTCCAAGTGGTTTTAGGTGATATTTGAGATGTTCCTGGCAGAAAGGATATTAAGGGGCTCTTTGCTGATGAGCCTTGTTAAATAAAGGGGAGATAGGCTGTGGTCCTTAGGGTCACAAATGCAAGTGGGAGGATGAGAGTTTAAAAAAGAGTGGAAAGGGCAGGAGAAGCGGATGGGGTGAGCTCACCATCACTCTCCTCCATCCCTCACTGCCCTGGCTGCAGATATGGGACAATCCTTTCATCAGCTGGAACCCAGAAAAATGTGTTGGCCTCAATAAACTCACGATAGTAGCTGAAAAGCTGTGGCTCCCAGACATCTTCATCGTGGAATCGTGCGTATCTGGGCTAGGGAAAGCCAGCCCAAGGCCCCATCTGCAAAGAACAGCGTAGGGTCCATGCAGGGCACGGGGCCACCAAACACTCAGACGGGGCATAGTCTCGAATGGACTTCCACAAAACACTACGAGGAGAGGGAGAGACAAGATAGAGAGGCATTAGAGAAAGAGCCCAAAAGGAGAGCACAGTGGGGGAAGGCCTGAGAAGGAAGGGAAACAAAAGCTGACTGAGTCCTACCTTCCCCTCCCTTTCCCAAACAGCATGGATGTGGATGAGATGCCTTCAGGTCTCATTGCCTATGTCAGCAGTGAAGGTCGAATAAAGTACGATAAGCCAATGAGGGTGACCAACATCTGTAACCTGGACATCTTCTACTTCCCTTTTGACCAACAGAACTGTACCTTCACCTTCACTTCTTTCCTCTACACAGGTAAGTAAGTGTGACACATTTTGATAGCTATTTAAGATCAAGGGGAAGATATTTAAATGGCGTAGATATTGTTAGGGAAGGTTTTAGATCAGTGTTCCTCAACTCCAGCTGCCCACTAAAGCTTTTTAAAAATACCAATAACTGTGCATCACCCCAGAGATTCCAGTTTAATTGTTCCAGGTGAGCCCCCAGGTGATGCTAATGTGCAGACAAGGCTAAGAACCACTGCTTTACAGCTTGGATGGCCCTTGTGCCAAATGAGGCCCATCAGACTCTGAGCTGCTGCACACCTATAATTTTTAGCTCAAATATTTTAACTTTAATAGCTAACACACTTAAACCAGTAAATGAATGTAACCGAATGCCATCAGGTGTCATACGGCAGATTTTGATAAATTAATCATCATAATGGGCACGAGTGTAATTATAAAAATATTGAGCTAATTCAAGCTTGATTCCACTAAAACAACATCATACAACTAGGAGATTGGGAAGGAAAATAGGAATGATTCCAAAAGTTCTTGACTCACATTTGAGTCATTCTCAATATTCCCGAAACAACCTTGACTCACTCTTGTTTTCAACAACAACAACAATCAATGCTGCAGCCCACACACATAGGAATTGCTAGTCCTGTAACCCATTTCTGAGAAAACCAGGATGCCCTGCCTTAGGAGGTCAGGGAAACATTTGTTGAAGAAGCTCAACGGGGGAGGAATTGAATTTTGTGGGCAGGAGGTTTGGGAATACTTCTGGACTGAGACGACCGCCTGTCTTACAGTGGATAGCATGCTCCTGGGCATGGACAAGGAAGTGTGGGAGATAACAGATATGTCTCGTGATGTCATCCACACCCAGGGAGAGTGGGAGCTCCTGGGCATCAACAAGACCTCTCCAAAGATGTTGGTGGGCGACAACCTGTATGACCAGATCATGTTCTATGTGAGTCCCAGGGTCCCTGTCTGACTTCCGGTCCCAGTTGGTCTGTGTTTTCCACTTGAATCTAAGGCTCTTTGGGAAGTAAAAAGAAGCCCCAGAGGGTTAAGCACCTGCTCCTCCACCTGACTGTCCTGAAGCAGGACCTGCAGGTGCCCCCCCATTCATTCGCCCTGCTGGGCTGTTACAAGTACTGCTGCTCGGAATGGAGCAGCAAATGGATGGCCCAAAGGGCCCTACTTGCCCCTAGAATTCTATAATCATTGTGTTCTGGGCAGGTTGAAAATAAATAAAAATTAAACAACAAATTGGAGGCACTTCTAATTAAATATGCATGTGTCACCTAATAAGATTGTCCCATAGCCAGCCTAACAGTGCAGGGCAAGGATTAGATAGTGAAATAGACAAACTGAGCCCTCTGGAATCAATTTATTTGACACCTTCTCCACTCCCTCTCCAGGTGGCGATCAGGCGCAGGCCCAGCCTCTACATCATAAACCTCCTGGTGCCCAGTGGCTTTCTGGTTGCCATCAACGCCCTCAGCTTCTATCTGCCAGCAGAGAGCGAGAATCGCGCCCCATTCAAGATGACCCTTCTGCTGGGCTACAACGTCTTCCTGCTCATGATGAATGACTGACTCCCTGCCAGTGGCACCCCCCTCATCAGTATGGCTCCTCCCACTTTCTGGAGAAGCAAAGGCAGCAGAGGACAGGGACCAGCTGCTGCTCTAATTAAGGAGGGAAGGGGCTCTCAGGGAAGACTGGCCTTGGGAAACAGACATAAGAAGAACTTAGTTCTGTTTTATTTATAGTTTGCTTTGCCCTCAGGTGTCTACTTTGCCCTGTGCCTGTCGCTGATGATGCTCAGCCTGCTGGAGACCGTCTTCATCGCCTACCTGCTGCACCTGGCCACCAACCAGCCCCCACCATGCCGAGGCGGCTCCACTCCCTGCTGCTGCACTGCACCTGCCCAAGGAAATGCTGCCCCACTACGCCCCACAAGGGAAACAAGGGCCTGGGTCTCCCCCCCGCCCAGCTGCCTGGTGAGGGAAGTCAGCCCCCCACACTTGCTCTTTCCACACCCCCACTTCTCTGCCCCTCCTTTCTTCCCTCCCTTCCTCCCTGGGCGGGTGACCTTCACAGCCCAGGGCTGAGTCTCTGTCCTTTCCACAGGCCTGAAGGAGCCAGTAGAATTGGTGGGGAAGGTGCCAGGCCCCGGAGAGGCAGAGCCGGCTAGGGGCTCAGGATGGACAAGGGCCCAGCGGGAGCAGGAGGCCCAGAAGCGGCACGGGGTGGAGCTGTGGGTGCAGTTCAGCCACATGATGGACACCCTGCTCTTCCTCCTCTACCTGCTCTTCATGGCCTCCTGCATCCTCACGGTCATCGGCCTCTGGAACACCTAGAGGGACATCCACCTCTCTGCAAACCACAGCTTGGAGTTCCTCCTCGTCTTAGGGCCAGCCAGACAGGGCCACTTTCCTAACCTCAGCCACTTTTCCCCAGTGACTGTCATGTCCCCTTCTACATTACAAAAACTCCAACACAGCACTACTGAGCAGGTTCAGCTGACAGTTTCCTGACTTCTCATATTCCAGGGTCCTCATTCCTGCACACTTTCAGTGTCCCTGAGCCACACCTAACTCCTCACTGCCTTATCAGGGAAGTCCAGGTCAGCAGAGTCTCTCCTTGACTGATCACTCCATTAAACAACTTTCCAGGAAGCACTGGCTCCTTGGGATGTTTATTATAAATTAAGCCCACGAACACTAGGGTGGAGAGTCCTCTTGCAGAAATTTTGGTACTTCACCCTAAACAGGTGTAATCTGATTTGATTTTAAGTGTTTCAGACACTTTCAGAGTTTTAGAAGAATAAAAAGGACAGGTCTTATTTGCAAGAAATTATTTCATTTGCAATAAAATATTTACAAAGATAAAATGTTCCTTTCATCGACCATTTCTTTTTCACTTTCCTTTACTTCTCTCATTCCTAAAATTGCTCTTTGAAATAAATAATATATTGTGTCATTTGTTTTTATTCTGACAGGTTTCTCTGATTTCACATCAAACAGAGTGGGCCTTCTGACATTAGGAGGATGGCCAGGAAGGACCCCAGTTAAAGGGTTCAGATTAAATAAGTTGTCATTCAGCCACACTATGGAATGCTATGCAACCATTTAAAGTGGGAATGTAGATCTATGTTAATGCCATGGAAACAGGTCCATGATATATTAAGTGAAGAAAACAAGTTACAAAACAGTATGTATCTTTAATTTCTGTAAAATAGATCAATAGAAAGAAATGCAGAGAAATACGTATGCATGACTAGATACCAAAACATTAGCAAACTTTGTTCTGGATAATGGAATTATGAATAATTGCTATTTTCTTTTGTATTCTTGTCTGTGCTTTCTGAATTGTTTTTGATGAGCATGTATTACTTTTATTATTAAAAGAAAAAAAAATACAAAATTTTAAAAAAGAATTCCCTGTTAACAGTGTTAACGCCATCAGCAGACAGCATTGTGGGGAGGGCTCTAACAGACAGTTGGGAGCAAGACCTCGAGCAGAGACAGAAACTGAAAGGCACAGTGGAAGAATACCAAAGACAAATTTCTGGATTATATTTCAGTGAGGTGAATACATTTCAGGGATTTATTTATTACATTTCTGCCTCCCCCAAGAGTGTGCTTTCACAAAGCTCAGGGACAATGTCACATCCATTGTTATAGCTGAGCACGTGGCACCATGTCTGACCCTTCACAGACACTTAATATGGACTTGTTGAATGCGTGAATGTATGGATGAATGCCAGCCAACCTAGAATGCACATTTTACTAGCTCTAGCTGTAAATGTCTTTATTCCTTCCCAGAATATTTTATTTTCTGTATCTAATGTGGAAAATAGGTAACCCATCCTCACACATCAACAGCTATCTCTGAGTTCTCAGAGATGTTACTTATACACTGATAAAGGCATTTCTGTTAATAGATTCTCTTCTATTTCCTCCTCCTTTCCACTACTTGGAACATATTTCTCACTCAGAAACTCGTCCTTGGTTTTTGCCAATAACTTAACAATGAAGAGTGTCTACTAAGCCTTTGAGGAATTTCACATGTCCTAAGATCACCTTTGTATCGTTTCTTTTTCCTTCCCCATCTCCACATTTATACTTCTGAAGATGTCATGTTGCAATTTTTTCAACATCATATATATGTGGCGTTAGGTTTTTTTCTGTACCAAGACTATCCTTTGACAATGCCCTTCGCAAAAGAACATTCCAGTGATATGTTCATGTTGAAATGAGCCTTGTGGTTTAAAACACGATCTCACAATGAAGCAAAACATTTTAAGCTAAGTGCCAGCCTTGACATGTCAGCAGGAATGTTATGGGTGTTTCACAATTTGAAAGGGGGGACTTCTGGTTTCTGATGTCTCTCTCTCATTCAAAAAAATATATATGTATAATAGTCCTTGTGAGAATAACTATTTTATTTTCCTCTGTTTTCTGTTAAAAACCTCCGTTAAGGGCCGGGTGCAGTGGCTCACGCCTGTAATCCTAGCACTCTGGGAGGCCGAGGCGGACGGATTGTTTGAGCTCAGGAGTTCGAGACCAGCCTGAGCAAGAGCGAGACCCCGTCTCTACTAAAATTAGAAAGAAATTAATTTGACAACTAAAAATATATAGAAAAAATTAGCGGGGCATGGTGGTGGATGCCTGTAGTCCCAGCTACTCGGGTGGCTGAGGCAGTAGGATTTCTTGAGCCCAGGAGTTTGAGGTTGCTGTGAGCTAGGCTGACGCCACGGCACCCACTCTAGCCCGGGCAAAAGAGTGAGACTTTGTCTCAAAAAAAGAAAAAAAAAACCTCCATTAAGGCTGGTCCAAAGGTAGTGCGTTATCTCAATTGATTGTTCACAGTCAGTTACAAATCAAACTCCTGTTCTACTCTTTCCCCACTTCTCACTATTACATTTGATGAGTCTTAAAATAAATAAACACAAATGAAAACCTCTGTTAAGAGTGTACATTGAAAATTTATAAGCTCTTTGTAAAAACCAGACCATTGGCCCTGGATATACTACTCTCGCCAAATGCTTCAACATTTTCTAACTTCATGGGTTGTCGTTTCTACTTAACTTCCCACTCTCTCCTTTCCTTGGCAGTATCCAGACTTATGCTCACAACCTCTTCACATCTCATTGTTTATTTTCTTGTTATTTAAACAATTCTCAGAAGACTTTCTACAAGAAGAATTTCCCCCTACTTATTCTTTTGGAAGTCCACATATCTGACCATTCTTATTATATGTTTTGGTCTCATTGCTGTCTTTGATTCCTTCCACCTTCTGGAAATCCAAAGTATCTACAGACTCTCTATAGACAGTACCGTATTTCACATTTAAACCCTCTCTTCTTTCATCTCTGCTTCTTTCTCTGAAAACCAAGCTCACCTGTCTGCTCTCCACCATTCCCTCTCCTTCCTGTTACTCTTCCTGTGCTTTCCCTTATACCAATCTTTTCCCCTATTATTTCTCCCTGATATTTTTGCTAGCTCTTTTGCAAACCTCCCATCCATATCTGGCGTTTAAGAAAACTAGTCTATGTCATCATTCTTGATAATTCGGAGTTGATGCCGCTGATATTGATTATCCCATTGATGTAGAAATCTACATAAAATAAGCAGCACTTAAAACACACCATGAGGCTGTTCCACTCCATGTGTGGCTATCTGTCTCCAGGAACGCCAGCAAGGTTTCCGGCTTCTTATTAAGCAAGCATGAGGGCTTATAAAGGCACAATTTAGAGGACAGATGATAAAGGCACCATTTAGAGGACAGTCATTCTTCAAGATCTTCCCTTCGGGGTAATTTGGTAATTCTGCCAAGTTACCCAAAGCCAACATTTGCCAGACACAGGTCCCTTTTTACTCCCTAGCTCCTGCTCCACTCTTTTTAAAATCTTGATCTTTACTAGACTCCAAGGGAACCATAGTGCCATCTGCCTGCCCAGTTTCTGCGCTGACAAAGGGGAAAGCACACCTCTTGTCCATTCCCTCACACTTTCTCAGGGAGGATCTGCTCAGATTCCCAGCTTCGGGGATCTTAAGTTCACAAAGAACTTCCTTTTAACTCTTCTCTGCCTTATACCACATCCCATCTCTCATGTATTATCTGAGCCATTCTGAGACATTTAGCCACTCAAAGTAGTTTCTTACTTCAATATTCAATAATTCTTAACCAGTATCTTGAATCATTAAGCCAGCCTTTTAACACACTAGGTGCAACACACAGCAGGCATACCAAAACCTGACACAATGAAAAACGTTTTTGTTCCTTCCTTCACTTCAGTGCTTTTTGTTTTGTTTTGTTTTGTTTTTTGAGACAGGATCTCATTCTGTTCCCCAGGCTAGAGTGCAGTGTTCATAGCTCACTGAGACCTCAAACTCCTGGGCTCAGGTGATCCTCCCACCTCGGCCTCCCAAGTAACTAGGACTGCAGGCACATACCACCATGCCTGGCTAATTTTTCTTATTTTTTTATACAGATGGAGTTTTGATATGTTGTCAAGGCTGATTTCAAACTCCTGGCCTCAAGTGATCCTCCCACCTCAGCCTCCCAATATCCTGGGATTACAGGTGTGAGCCACCACACCCGACCCACTTAATTACTTTTTAATTAAACTTTTGTTTTGCAATATAACACACATACAGAAGAGTATACAAATCATATGTGTACCACTCAATGAATTGTTAAAATTGATCAGGCCAGGTGTGGTGACTCACACCTGTAATCCCAGCACTTTCGGAAGCTGAGGCAGGAGAATTGCTTGAGGTCAAGAGTTCGAGACCAGCCTGGGCAAAATAGTGAGACCTCATTTCTAAAAAAATGAAAAAAAATTAGCCAGGCTTGATGCCATGAGCCTATAGTGCCAGCTACTGGGGAGGCTCAGGCGGGAGGATCGCTTGAGCTCAGGAGTTACAGGCTGCAATGAGCTGTGATTGGGCCACTGCACTCCAGCCTGGGTGACAGAGCAAGACCCTATTTCTTAAAAAAAAAAATTTATTATAATAAAAAGAAAATTTACCACACCTATATAACCACCACCCAGGTAAAGAAATAGACTAAACTCTTGGGAAACCCCCTTTGGGGCTCCTCCCAATCATTACTCACATTCATTCTCTCCAAAGGTGGCCACTAACCTGACTTCTAGATCAATTTAGCCTGTTTTTGAATTTTATATAAAAGGAATTACACTATGTATTCTTTTGTGTCTGGCTTCATTTAGTCAACACTATGTGAGATTTATCCATGTTGCTATGAGCAGAAAATTTGTTCATATTCATTATTCTATAATTTTTCACTTTTTATTAGTAATTATTGTCTTATTTATGAAACGAACTGACTCTAGCTTACATTAGATTAAAATTGTCACTAATTAAAATCATTGCTCATTTGTTGATGTTAAAATAACATTGGCAGATTGTGTTTGATCATGTGTTAAGCTAAAGAAATTAATTTTATTTGCTTATCTCCCTTTATATTTTCAGTTCTATGAATCTGGGAATGATATCTTAAATCCTGTTTGTAACAAGAAAGGGAATAAATAAGCTAATAAACATAGACATTAAAGACAAAAACACTGAAAAACTGCCAAGTTTTAAATATTTTTGTAGTATTATTTACTACATTCAGATGATCACCAAATTTATAAATGAACCATATTCCAAATGTTAATTTATAAAACCAATAGTTTAGGATTCAGAATGTACTTTCTGTAGAAACATATTTTAAACAATACTCAATAACCAAGTTAGAATTTTTTTGTTTTTTGAGACAAGGTCTCTCTCTGTCACCCAGTCTGGAATTACAGGTATGAGCCACCACACCTGGCCTAGAATATTTTAGTTTGTTTAACCCACAAGGCAGGTGAAATACCATATATGTGCAATGAAAAAATAAAATTAAATATGTCAAAGAAGTTAAAAGTGCTATTTCAAAACTAGAAATGAAACAAGTCCAATCAATAAAATGGAATCAAAAATTATTGTGAATTTTTATGTTTAAGGAAAAACAGACTTTGTTAGAGGAGACTTGAGAGTTGGTTATTCTCACTCTCTCACTAAAAGAGCCACCGAAGTCAGAAGTTGGCACCCAGTGAGATAATACACAATACACACCCAGGCAAAGTCAACTAATTAGGTCACAAATCAGTGATCCAGAAAACAATCGCGCTTCACCCCACATACCTTAATCACATAAGGTGATTAAGCATCCACCTGAGACTCTAGTCTGGACAAAGGCTATCCCTAAGCTGAGAGAGGTGATTAGATGTAGAATTTCTGCAACTAACTCCCGCTAGTCCCTCCCTGACTTCCAAGCCGAAGAGTCTGAAAATATTGTGGAGGTAAACCCAATGATGAAAACAGTAGTCAGAGGGAAACCAAATAAACTGAAAGCCAAACTTCAAGCAAGAGTCACATTCCAAAAGGAAAGACCTAGGGAAAAAGCCATAAAATCCAGATATATCAAACTTTAAAAATGAAATCATAAACATAATACAAGAAAGCAAGAGGACATTAAAAAGTCTTAACATGGGGCTGGCATGGTGGCTCATGACTATAATCCCAGCATTTTGGGAGGCCAAGGCAGGAAGATCACTTGAGGCCAGGAGTTCAAGACCAGCCTACACAATGTAGTGAGACTCATCTCTAGGGAAAAAAAAAAGTAGGCAGATATGGTGGTGTGTGCCTGTAGTTCCAGCCCTGGCCTTTCTCTTGGGGATCAGTCAACTCCAAAGTTTACAACTCTGTTAGCAGGGAGTTGAAAATGTGCCAGTCTGCACAGGTTACCAGCTCATGCACTCTTCCCTAATGACCTACAGCATTACCTCAGCCCAGAAGCTGAAAATAAATGCCCCAAGGCCCAAACACACTAAGAGAACTCCACGCATCGGCACTCACCCACCACGCAACAGAGCACGTGCTTGAAATTTTAGTGAACACACAGCCTTGGTGGTGGAAAAGCCTTATTTGCCCCTCAACCAGCCATGAGCATGAGAGAAGAAAGTTATTAGGTTCCTCTCAATAGGTCTGTGAGCTGGGCAGGGTCAGTCAGTAGCGAGACCAGCACCACCTGCCTTTCTGTGTATGTTTGGTTATTAATCATCCAAAGGATGAGTGGGTGAGTTCGTACTTCTGTGTCAGGTAAGGCTGTCAGGGAATGTATTTTCCATTTTCCTTGAGCCCTCTGTCAGGAGGACAGCTTCTTGAGGATCCCCTGTGATGGTGGATCATGCTGAAAGTGGCTACAAGCGTGTGGCAGGGCCACCCAGAGGCAGAAGTTGGTGCTCGGGTTGCTCAGATGCTGCCATGTTCATTGAGAAACAGCCCCGCTATGTTCATTGAGAAACAGCCCCGCTGGGATCCCCTGGCTCTTCATCACCAGGCACAGTCCTCTCCTCACTGGGCCCAGCCTCCCGGCCTCCAGCACAGCAGCCTCGGCACAGGCAGACCGTGGCTTAGCTGTGGCCTGAGGCCTCGCACACTGGCCTCACCACCATCTCCTGGTGGCCCACGTGAGGTTCCTCTCTGCCGTGGTCTATTTCACCAGGGCCCAAATGGTAGACTCATTGGTTGTTTTTGCCTTTTGTCATACAAGCAGTACTGTAATGAATAATCTTGTAAAAACCATATTTCTTCATTGTGCAGATAAGAAAATTCCCAGAAGTGCCATCCTAGGTCAAAGAGGATATACATTTGTAATGTTGATAGATACTGCCAAGTTGTCTGCCAAAAGGCAGACAATGTGTGAACATGTCTATTTTCCCCACAGACTTCCCAACGGAATGTATGGTTAAGCTTTTGGATTTTTGACATTTAGGAGGCTAAAAGGGTGATATTAGTGCAGTTTTAATTTGCATGTCTCTGATTATGGTTGAAGTTAACTTTTCATATATTTAAGGGCCATCTGTATTTCTTTTCCTGAACTGACTGTAGCTGGACTTTGCCCATTCTTCTCTTGGGTCTTTTCTTTCTCAATTTGTAAGAAGAGCTTGCTATATTAAGAAGATTAGTCTGCTGCTAGAATGTGAATTGCAAATACTTTTTTCCAGTTCGTCATTTGCTTTTGATTTAGCTAATATAATTTTTCCCATGCAAAAGGATTTCTTTTTAGATATAATTAAATTTATTAATGCTTTCTTATGTGATTTCTAGATGTTGAGATGTCATTAGAAACTTTTGATCGTAAATTTGGTCCTATATATCAAAATTAAATTTTCCCAGCCATTCCATTTCTAAGAATTTATCTTACATTTATACTTATTAATAAATACACATGCACACACACGCACACAAATATTCATTGCAGTACTAACTCCAATATAAACAATGGGAAATTTCCATCAATAACATGCTGGTTAATAAATTACAGTACACCCACACAGTGAAATGCTGTGCAACTGTTAAAAAAAGAATGAGAGGATATGTGCTTCAAGCAATGTGATGAATTAGGAATTCTGAAAAAGTCTTTGGCCAGTGCAAAGTACTAATTTGTTGGACAAATTATAGCATATAAGCTTTTAAAAGCATTCTTGACACCGATAGATGAACGAATAAACAAAATGTGGTATATATACAATACAGCCTTATTCAGCCTTAAAAAGCAAGGAAATTCTGACACATGCTACACAATAGATGAACCTTGAGGACCATTTTGCTGAGGGAAATAAGCCAGTCACAAAAAGATAAACACTGCATGACTCCTTTTATATGAAGTACCTGGAGTAGTCAAATTCATAGAGATAGAAAGTGGAATGATTGTAGCCAGGGGCTGGGGAAATGAGGGAAGGGGAATTTTTTGTTTAAGGGGTATAGTTTCAGTTGTGTAAGATGAAAAGAGTTCTGGAGATTGGCTGCACAGCAATGTGAATGTAGTTAGCACTACTTAACTGTACACTTAAAAATGGTTACAATGGTAAATTTTATGTTATATGTGTTTTACCACAATTACATTTTTTTTAATTTTTAAGGATTTTAACGATAGGTACTTCAGAATAAGCATACTTTTTATATTTACTAAGAAAAAAATTGATGAGAATAAAATCCACTGTTAATATGTTTTGAAATAAACTTGTATATTTTTAACCAAAAAAAAAAAAAAGCACTGCTGTACTCACAAAAAAGTACAGGGATGTTTGTTTGTTTGTTTTTCTAGAAGAGACAAGCTGATTCTAAAGTATGTATGGAAATGAAAAAGAAGAACAAAAGTAGAGGAATTTACACTATTTTTGTGTGTGTGAGACAGGGTCTCAGTGTGTTACCCAGGCTGGAGTGCAGTGGTGTGATCACAGCTCACTGCAACCTCCAACTCCCAGGCTCAAGTGATCCTTCCTGCCTCAGCCTCCTGAGTGGCTGGGACTATAGGCATGTGCTACCACGCCTGGCTAATTTTTTCTATTTTTTTGTAGACATGGGGTCTCACTCTTGCTAAGGCTGGTCTCAAACTTCTGACCTCAAGCCATCCTCTTGACTCAGCCTCCCAGAGTGCTAAGATTACAGGTGTGAGCCACTGTGCCTGGCATGGAGTTATTGTTTAATAGGTACAGAGTTTCATTTTGGGATAATGAAAAAGTTCTGGAGATGGATGATAATGATGATTGCACAACATTGCAAATATACTTAATTAATGCCACTGAAGTGTATACTTAAAATGGTTAAAATGATAATATTATGTTGTGTATACTTTACCACAATAGAACAAAAAATAAGTAAATAAAAAGCAGCTAGAGAGAAAAGACAAATTACCTAAAAAAAGAACAGTAATTAAACTGACAGCTAATTTCTTAAAAATAACAATGGAAGCCAGAAGACAGTAAGATCATATTTCCTATAATAATTGCAAAGAAAAAACAAATCCATCCAGAATTCTATACCTAGCAAAATGATCTTTTAAGAATGAAGATCAAGCTACGTATGGTGGTGCATGCCTGTCATCTCAGCTACTTGGGAGGCTCAGGCAGGAGGATCACTTGAGCCCAGGAGTTCAAGACCAGCCTGGGCAACATAGCGAGACCCTGCCTCATCTCAAAAAAAAAAAAAAAAAAAGAATGAGAACCAAAAAAAGGCTTACACAGCCTGAGAAACATGACAAGATTCCATCTCTACATAAAAATAGAAAATTAGCCTGCAGTCCCAGCTATTCAGGAGGCTGAGGCAGGAGGCTCACTTGAGCCCAAGGATTTGAGGTTGTAGTGAGCTATGATGATGCCACTGCACTCTAGCCCCAGCAACAGAGCGAGACCCTGTCTCTACAAAAAAATAGAAAACAAACATTAGCTGGGTGAGGCGGTACGTGCCAATAGTCCCAGCTACTCAGAAGGCTGAGGCAGAAAGATTGCTTGAGCCCAGGAGTTTGAGGTTGCAGTGAGCTACGATGATGCCACTGCACTCTAGCCCAGGAAACAGAACGAGATCCTGTCTCAAAAAAAAAAAAAAGGCTCACAAATATAACAAGAGATTTTCCCAGCAAGAGATCCCTTACCAATGGAGCTTCTAAGTGCATATTCCAGGAAGAAGGAAAATGATCCTCATAAGCAGGCTTAAGATACAGAAAGGAATGAGAGCAAAGAAGGTGGTAAATATGTAAGTAAATATAGAACAACACCGACTATATTAACTAGTCATATGATGCTTAAAAATACAAAATATATCTAAAATGCTGGACAATGGTAGGTAAGTGGAGTAGACGGTAATTAGAATTAAAGCATTCTAAGATCCTTGTATTTTCAGGAGGAGGGCAGAGATATTGATTAACATGAGACATTATTATGAATGTATGCTGTGCAGGGTTAATTGGAGAAACATATCCACTAGGAATGAAATGGAATAGGGGACTTATTACAGGCTTTCACCTTACACAATGTGGAAGCTGGTTAATCAGCTTACGTCAGTTGATACACAGCTATTGCTGCCGCAGCTGGTGCTGGCCTGATTCTACAAGGCAGGTTGCCTGATCGGAGTCAGGGAAGCCGAAGAACAGGTGGTGGGAGCTGGAGGCGCTGCAGGCCCATTGCTGCCCCAGGAGTTGCACATCCTGGCCCAGGGTTCACAAATAGAAACGAAGGCTCTGTGGCAGGAGGGAGGAGGTCCAGGCTCCGCCGCAGTTGCAGGAGCAGCACACACCGGTCCAGGATTTGGAAAAGCTGAAGGAGGAGAGATGGTAGGAGCACAGGGATTGTGGGCCTGGTGCTGCCCCCACACCAACAAGTGTGTAAGCTGCAACAGCTTCTTGTGCTTCTAAGCGTAAAACAATATATGTGGGTGCTACCTCACTTCTGCCTTTCTAATTTCTCACAAAATGCCTCTTTTAGCCCCTGCCAACCCAGAACCATGCAGGGATGGGAATTCTGGGAATTTCAGCTTAGCTAAGTTGACACAATACAAATCAACAATAGTCCACCCCCTACCACCCATATGCATCTCTTTTAACCATACTTAACTTCCAAATAAAGACAATAGCAAAATCATACTTCACATGTGACATACGTAACTGTCCCTTGTACAACCAGAAACAGGCTAACCTTCCCCAAAAGCAGATACAAAGTTCCTCTATCCATTCTTGAGTGATATTCACTCATTTTCAGGCTGAGTCACGTTTCCTTTTTTTTTTTTTTTTTTTTGAGACAGAGTCTCTCTCTCTCTTGCCTGGGCTAGAGTGCCGTGGGTCAGTGTATCTCACAGCAACCTCAAACTCCTGGGCACAAGCAATCCTCCTGCCTCAGCCTCCTGGGTAGCTGGGACTATAGGCACGCGCCACCATGCTCGGCTAATTTTTCTATTTTTAGTTCTTTGGCTGATTTCTTTCTATTTTTAGTAGAGACAGGGTCTCACTCTTGCTCAAGCTGGTCTCGAACTCCTGAGCTCAAGCAGTCCTCCCACCTCGGCCTCCCATAGTGCTAGGATTACAGGCGTGAGCCACTGCCCCTGGCCTCAGAGTTCCTTTTGATATTTTTTTTTTTATCTTAAGTACTGAGATACAAGGTTAACTACTATTAACATCTATTATATAGAAGGATATGGGAGAAGGAAAGAGAAAAAGATCGGCTAATACATACACAAATATAGTCATATCCAAGTGAGGAATAAATACTTATAACTATCACAGTTCTCTGTGATATCTCTGTAACTGGTTGTATGGTGATAGCTGGTGCTTATAACTACCTTCTTCCACTACCTATTCCATATTCTCTTTGCTTTCAACTTGCTCCTTGGCCAGCCATGATTCCTTGCCTGATGGGGTGACCTAAATCTTCATCCCTGAAGGCACTGAGCATTTAGCAGTCCTGTCTGTTTTGGGTTGTTGTAATTTTCCACTGATTTTAATCACAGGACCTGAGAGTGCTAAGAGGCCCCTCAGGGGATCTTCTGCATTCCAGTCATACTCTTTCTTACCACCATCATATATTAATAATAACCCAATTTCTCCTTCATAGGATCAACTACCCCCTTTTTTGCTTGTTGATTCAATGGTATTTGGAGTCCAAATTGATCAAATGGCAGTCTCAATTTCCAGTTTAATGGAACAATTGCTACATCACCTGGTGGAAGTATTCCTCTATTGGAAACTAAGACTCCTGGAACAGCAGAGCCCAAAGTTGCAGGAATGAAAAGCAGACATTTCATTGGTGGCTTAGTAAGTAGGAATAATAGTGACAGAAAACTTTCCCATTTCCCTCCCTTGGTCCCCAGACCCTTGGATCCTACCTATAGGGTAAATGGCGCTGTATATTGATCACTAACTTAGAGCATACACTGTATTTTGGAAGACATTACTCTAGCTCCACAAGATGCTGCCACTATGAGTGAGTCTTCCAAGGGCCACTCCGTTGTTTGATGCACCTAGCTGCTTCAGGTTAATGAGTGTATAAGATCAGTGAGTCCCATGAACATGAGCCTAATGCCAATACTTCAGTTGCTGTAAAATGAGTTCTTTGATCAAAAGTAATGTTGTGGCCTGATGCGGTGGCTCACTCCTGTAATCCTAGCACCCTGGGAGGCCGAGGCGGGCGGATTGTTTGAGCTCAGGAGTTCGAGACCAGCCTGAGCAAGAGCGAGACCCCGCCTCTACTAAAATTAGAAAGAAATTAATCGGCCAACTAAAAATATATAGAAAAAATTAGCCGGGCACTACATGCCTGTGGTCCCAGCTACTCGGGAGGCTGAGGCAGAAGGATCACTTGGGCCCAGGAGTGTGAGGGTGCTGTGAGCTAGTCTGATGCCACGGCACTCACTCTAGCCTGGGCAAAAGAGTGAGACTCTGTCTCAAAAAAAAAAAAAAAAAAAGTAATGTTGTATGGATTCATGAGAGACTTAGGCGTTCTGGAAGTTTACAATCATTTTGGCAAAAGCATTGAAAGCAGGGAAGTAAATCACATTCAAACTGTATGTCTATTCCAGTGAGACCAAAACTCTCCTCCTTCCACAATAAAGCTTGTCCTGTGTAATCAGCTGCCACTGGGTAGCTGGCTGATTGTCCCCTGGGAAATGATGCCATACTAGAGACTCAGTATTTGTCTCTATTCTTAGTAGGTTGGGCACTCAGCGAGGTGACTATAAAAAGATGTGTCTTAGTGCACAAAAGTCAACATTGCGGAGCTTGTGAAAAACAGCAATCGCTCTCACCATGGCCATCTTGTTTATGAGCCATTGAGCCCGGGGGAAGAGGCTGTCATTCATGCACAGAATGAGTCATCTTATCCATTAGCTGATTAAATCTTCATCTGCTGAGGTTGCTCTTCAGGGAGCATTCACATGGAACAAAAATATCTTCACATTTTCTGCCAATTTGATAGCACATTTTCTGCTATCTTTTCCCTAGACCATCTTGCTACCAATTTTCCAATTGTGTTTCTTCCAACTTCCCTGACCATCCAACTAAACCACTAATAACTGCACATGAAGTGGTATAAATTTGAACCTCTAGCCATCTCTCCTTCCAGAGAAAATGAACAACTAGACACACTGCTTAAAGTTCTGCCCCTGGGAAGTTTTTCCTTCAACATTGTCTATCAGGGTCACCCTAGAGTGGCTATAGTGCTATAGCTGTATACTTTTGGGTCACGTCAGCATATTGTACAGAATCATGTGTAAACTATACTTCCTCAGTTAGCTGGTCATAAGCAACTTCTCATGAGGCCACTGGTGCATGCTGAGAAGGAAGAGGCAATGTAGCAGAAGAATAGGCCCTGGGTATCTGGACTGTTCATTTGGGTGACAATCTTCTATGGCATGCATGATAAAATCTAAAGGTATCCACTAAAATAACAGAAATAGGGTATATGATTTCCAATCAGTAAAGAAGGAAAATAAAATAAGGAAAGATGATCCTAAATAAATTCAAAAGAAGGCAAGAAAGAAGGGAAGAAAGAGGCCGGGCGCGGTGGCTCACGCCTGTAATCCTAGCACTCTGGGAGGCCGAGGCGGGCGGATTGTTTGAGCTCAGGAGTTCGAAACCAGCCTGAGCGAGAGCGAGACCCTGTCTCTACTAAAAATAGAAAGAAATTAATCGGACAACTAAAAATATATAGGAAAAATTAGCCGGGCATGGTGGCGCATGCCTGTAGTCCCAGCTACTCGGGAGGCTGAGGCAGAAGGATCACTTGAGCCCAGGAGTTTGAGGTTGCTGTGCGCTAGGCTGATGCCACGGCTCTCACTCTAGCCCAGGCAACAGAGTGAGACTCTGTCTCAAAAAAAAAAAATAAAAAAAAAATGGGAAGAAAGAAACAAAAAAGAAATAAGATGGTATTAATAGAAATAAATCCAAATATATTAGTAATCAAAATAAATGTAAATAGATTCAACTCAGCAATTTAGTCAGTATTTGTAAAATTAGATTTTAGAAAAACACACCTAACATGTAAGGACACAGAAAAACTAGAGGTAAATGATTGGAAAAGATATGTAAGGCAAATACTATCCAAAAGTAAGCTGGAATGACTCTATTCATATCTTAATAACAGACAAAATTATCATTAAGCCAGAAATAATTATTCAAGATAAAGAGGATCTCTATATAATGATAAAATGTTTAATCACTTGGAAGATATTAACATTCTAAACTTGAATGCACCTCATAAAACAGCCTTGAAATATATAAAGCAAAAATTAAAAGAATTGCAAAGAGAAAAGTGACAGTTCTACCATTATGATGGGAGATTTCAACACATCTCAGTGAATGATAACACATTTGTAAAAATAAAATAGACTTTAGCCACACAGTTACATTTAAGGAGACTATGTGGAACTCTATACACAATAATTGGAAGATACACATTCTTTGCAAGTATACATGAGACATTTATGAACTACATATAGGCTATAAAACAAGTCTCAAAGTTTAGTAGCAATTAGACTGTGTTCTCTGAATATTTTATTATTATTAACAAACATCTGGTGTTTATTATGTACCAGCACTGTTCAAAGCATTTTATCATTATTACCTTAATTAATCCTCATAACAACACTCTGGGATAGGAGCTATTATCATCCCACTTTAAAATTGATGAAACTGCAGCAAAGAGCTTAAGCAACTTAAGCCCAAGATCATACAACTTGGAAATGGTGGACCTAGGGTTCAAAGTGAGGGAGTCTAGCGTTAAAGTTCATACTCTTAACCACTTCGTTCTGCTACCTCTCTAATCACAATACAATTAAACTAGAAACCAATAACAAAAACATAACCCTTTCCTTCCACATGTGTAGATGCAAAAGTATATTTCTGCTTTTTTTTTTCACCCCCACAGTCTGAAAAAGTATATTTCTAAGTAATTCATAGGTCAAAGAAAAAACAAAAATTGAATTTAAAAAATTCCTACAGCTGAACCTAGTACATAGGAAAACTTGTGGGAGATAAATATTTCGAAGGAAAGTATAGCTTTAAATAAATATACAAGGAAAGAAGAAAGGATGAATGAAATTCTAGGAAATTTGAAAGTAAGGTATAGGAACAGAAAACAGATCAGTGGTGACCTGGGGGTGACAGTGGGTTAGGGACAAGCAGGAAGGAGGGACTACAGAGAGACACAGAACATTTTGGAGGATGATGGATGTGTTCATTATCTTGCCTGTGGTGATGGTCTCACATGCGTTATACATATGTCGAAATTTATGAAATTGTACTCTTTAAACAGTTTATTTTATGTTAATTATATCTCAATAAAGTTGTTTCAAAAATGTGCCCATGGTCTTTTTTAATGCTTTAAACTGTTTTTTTAAACATTAGATGAGTGTAAAGATGAAATGTGAAAGTCCTGCATTCCCCACCTACAACTACCAGTGTCTTTGAAGTTTCCTGGGCAGGTCTTCCCAAGCAGATCCATGTTCCTTTCCTCAAAGAGGTAATAACTGTTCTGAATTTTGTATTTATCATTCCCTTACTTTTTGTTTTAGTTTCACTGCATATGCATTCATTTTTAAACAATATATTGTCAAAATATGTATAATTTTAGAATATATACACATATATATTACATAGTATCATACTATATATATTTTGCAATTTGTTTTTATAATCCAACATTAAGCTTTTGAGATTTAACCATGTTGCTATGTAAAGTGAAGTTAATTCCATTTCATTGCTGCATATTATTCCATTTACATCATTACCTGCAGTAATCCTATAGCCACTAGCCTCATGATGATTTTAGGGGCGGAAAAAATTACAGTAATTGTAAAGATTGAGCAATGGTCAATTCCTCGTTCTGAAATTAGCTTATTTTTTAACTTGCTCCTTGTCTGTCTCTTCCGCTAGCACAGAGGCCATGCAAGGACCAACCCCTAAGTGCCCAGGAAGGCAAAGTCCCAGCCGCCATCATCGCTCAGTAAAAGTAAAGCAACAGCCTCCTAACCCGTCCCACTGTTTCTGCAGTTGCCTTAGTTTGCTAAGGCCGCCATAATGAAGTACCACTAACTGGGGGCCTTAAAACCACAGCAATTTATTGTCTCACTGTTCTGGAGGCTAGAAGTCTGAAATCAAAGTGTTGCAGGCTATGCTCTCTCTGAAAGCCCAGGGGAGAATCCATCCTCACCTCTTTCATCTTCTGGTGCTTTGCTGGCAGGGGACATCCTTGGTGTTCCCTGATTTGCAGGTGCAACACTCAATCTCTGCCTTGGTTGTCACATGGCATTCTGCCCTCAGACTTTTTAATTTTTGCCATCTGTTCGATGTGAAATGGTAACATTATGATGTTAAGTTAATTTGCTTTCCCATATAATTACAAATGAGGTTGGGTATCTTTTTCTATGTGTATCGACTATTTGTATCTTCTCTTCTGTAAAATGCCAGTTTGTGTCTTTTGTCCATTTTCCTAGTAGACTGTTTCTCTGTATTATTTATATCTAAATTTGTTTTGTATATTTTCCATTCTTTGGACAGTCATATGTGTTGCAAAAATATTTTCCCAGTATTTGACTTGACTTTTCACATTTAGTGCCCTTTAGTGAATAAAGTTTTACTCTTTTAATCTTTTTCCTCTTAGTTATAATTTTTAGGGTCTTCTTTTAAGAAATCCTTACTTATCCAAAGTTTGAAATTTCTAAAAATGCAGAGAAACTTGATCACTCATACTTTGCTGGTAGGAATGTAAAATGATACAGCCACTTTAGAAAAGAGTGTTATAGTTTTTTAAGAAATTACCATACAATCCAGCAATTGCACTTCCAAGCATTTATTACTGAAGATTTGTGTTTACACAAAAACCTGTAAACGAATGTCTATAGCAGTTTTATACATAATAGCCAAAAGCTATAAACAACCCACCTGTCCTTCAACAGGTGAATGGTTAAACTACAGTACATCCATACCATGGAACATTTCTCATCAATAAAAAGGAATAGACTTTTGATACATGCAACAACCTGAATGGATCGCCAGAGAACTACACTGAGCAAAAAAAGTCAGTCCCAAAAGGTTACACACCATATGGTTTGGTTTATATAACATTTTTGAAATGGCGAATTTATAGAAATGGAGAACAGATTAGTGACTGCTGGAGTTTGGAGGGTGGGGAGAGAGGTGATTGGGACTATAAAAGTATGACACAAAAGATCTCGATGTTGATATCTGTATTTTGGCTTTATCAATGTCAATATCCTGATAGTGATGTTGCACCACAGGCTAGCTCAAAGGTCTTCAATGAAGTGAGTGTGAATCAGACCATCTGGGCACTTTTAAACACACACACGCAACACCCCTCAGTAGAGGTGGAAGCGTGTGTGTGCAGGTATTTTCAAAAAGCTCATCAAATGATCTTTTGCTAACACAGACTGCTTGATGGTCCCAGGGCTGCAGGCTTTCAGAGACATTAGATAAGGAAGGGTAAGCAGGAGAGTTCTATTTTAGCAGAATGGCAAAATAAAGGATTCCATTGGGGAGAAATCGGATAAAGGACACCTTATCAGGAGGCTTTTGCAATAGCACAAACAAGGAATGACGTAGGTCTGTGCTATGGTGCTAGCTGTGGGGATCTGTTAGGTTTATGTATTGAAAATGGAGCTTAACTTCTCAACTGAGCTTCACAATTCAATATTGATGATAAGTCCTAACATCCACAGTAAAGGATATGTTTCTAGGTCTGCAAGAAAATTATTGCTTATTCTTGCCTTCCAAAATTAGTAGGAGTCCCCACCACAAGAGAGAGTAACCATTCCTTTCCCAGTGGTCCATGCACTCTCCCTGAGGTACAGTGAGTTCCACAAGGACATGATAAGGCTGTTATCAATGGCTTCACCTGCCCCATCCCTCAGGTCCCCCATTTTCTCTGAAAGGTACTTGGAACACAGATTTAAAATCACTCATCTAGACAGGCCTGCCAAATAGGTGCTTCTCCCCTGGTCTTGGCCGAATTTCCTGCCTGCCTGGAGCCCAGAAGGCATACCTGGGCAGGGACAGAGCAGGACACTCTGCTGTGACCTCTCTGGCCACAGTCTCACTAAGGAGTGGTCACCTGACACAAACAGTATTCAAAACCAGGAACCAAGGTGTGGTCCGAGCTCCTTTAAACTCATGGGTTTGGGGGCTCCTGGTGAGTCCCCAGAGAAGAGTCCAGAAAGGAGAATGGAAGGGGGGAGGTCTGCAAGGTGGGGAGTCCTCCTCTGCCTCACTGTCAGCCTTCTGCTTCCAGGTAAGATGGGGTGAGAACAGGGGGAGATGGGAACACTGTTCTGGGCAACATCCAGAAAAACTTCTCATTCTTCAGAACTGTAGAACATCCAGAACCGATGGGTTAAAAGTCTCTATAGTATCTATGTTTTGGCTTCCCTTTAGGGGCGGATGAAAAACCCTTTTGACTGGTCAGTACACACAGCCCCCCTCTCACTTGCCTGCAAAGACATCTACCAAATAGTCTGTCCTCCCTTTTTGCCACCTGTCCAATTCCGCCCTTATATATGATGTCCAACTTTCCCTTTTTCACCAAGATATGGTAACTATAAACAGGGTAGCTTGGGGATTGTTGACAATAACCTAACTGCTCTCCTGTGTCACTTGGGAAGATCTTGTGGTGGAGGGAAAGAACAACATTTCCTTCCCCTGGGTTATGTTTCTCTCTGGTTTGCGGGTGACCCCTGTGAGTCAGTTGGCATGGAAATATAGTGGAGGAGGCCTGGGAGAGGACTTGCTAGCTGCAGTTACGGGGACAATCTGTTACATGGTCATCAGGGGTGAGGCGGACAGCAGGGCTTTTACATTTCATTGTATGGCTCCGCCAACCCCATGGTGGGTGATCCAGGGAAGCTTCTGGAGATGGTGATGATGAAAATGGCTCCCGTAGAGGAATAAGACTCCCTGGAGGGGCTGTTTGCATACGAATTTGGATAATCTTGTACGGGAGCAAAAACACAGGAAGAAAGATCTGAGCTCTGACCCAGCTCACCACATCAGCTTCCGCCATTTGCCTACCAGCCCATACATTCTCCCCACCCTGGCAGGAAGGAAATCTTGGCCCAGGAAGGAAGGGTTCACATGCCTCTCCCAGTGTCCACATTTTCCTTCTCTGCAGAGAGGCTCTCAGGCCCCAGCCCTGGTGTCTCTCTCTGTGTTTCCTATGTGACAGAGGTACCAGGGCTGTGTTTCCTATGGAAGAGAGGTGACTTCCTCCCATAGGAAACACAGAAGTCCTGTTCCCATCTCACAAGGCATCTGCTCTCTACAGGAAGGGCAGACACCACTTTCACCATCAATTGCTCAGGCTTTCACCGGCATGGGGTGGACCCTGCTGCCTTCCAGGCCATATTTAACCAGCAGGCCGTCCGTCCAGTCACCAACTACAGCATCCCCACTCACGTCAACATCTCCTTCACCCTGTCTGCCATAGTGGAAGTAGTAAGTTCTAACTCCTACCTTCTTTCCATAGGCTTCTAATAAGGAACAAGGACTCTTGACATTGTCAATTCAACATTGCCCTGGTTCCGTGATGAGCAATGAGTCCCCTGAATGGATTTTGTATGAGTCGGATGTCCTCCTATGGAGTGGGAAGCATGCATGGGAATGTTGCAGTAACATTCTCCAGGGAACATGAATCCCGCCCTTGTGGAAATATTCTACAAAAAATGCATTCCCAGTGGATCCCCATACTGTTTCTGCACCCACATTTTCCATGCAACCTGCATTTTTCTGACCTCCTTTTCTTTTGTGAGTTGTGATTGAAAAGGTAAACTGTCAGTTGGGACCACTTATGAAACAGTGGCAGGAGGAAGAGTAGGTCCTGATTTCATGCCACTAATGATCCTGCATGGAATTTTTTTTTCTTTTTTTTTTACAGGATTCACGACTTCACCTGCTGACATTATTTCTATGGTTCAATATGGTATGTGAGATTCGGCTTCTTTTTTTTTTTTAAATAGAGACGGAGGTCTCGCTCTTGCTCAGGCTGGTCTTGAACTCCTGAGCTCAAGCAATCCTCCCGCCTCGGCCTCCCAGAGTGCTAGGATTACAGGTGTGAGCCACCACGCCCGGCCTAGATTGGGCTTCTTCCTTCTCTCTTTCTCCTTCCCTTTTTTTCTGGCTCTGCTTGAAAAAATTACATTTATTGAAATCAACAGTGCCTGAGGGAATAGATAAATCCAACCAGAATGGGGCCAGTGCTGGTGACAAATAGCTTCCGAGGCTGCCAATCAACTTTGAAAGACATGGATGGAAAACACAGGGAGAAGGAGGGTGTCCAGGTGGAAGCCCCTAAGTGAGCTTCAGGGCCCAAATGTACCCAGCATCCAGCTAAAGGTTTCCCTTGAGTGGGAAATAAAGGCCAAGAAGACTTTGCTAGCTAGAGAAGGGGAGACTTCACCAGAGACGAGAAATCAGAATTTAAAAGGAAATGAGATCAAAAAAGCAACATGCATAACAACGTATTCAGTCTCATTCTGTGTAAATAAAAATGAATGCTGGAATGTGCATTCATTTCTTTTTCTGGAATGATACACAAGAAACTGTTAATAATGAGACTGAGGTAAGATAGGGACTGAATTGAGGAGAATCAAGCGTGGAAAACATTGCTTTTTATATTATACCTTTCTGGAATGGCTGATGTTTTATCATATGCCCATAGGACACATATTTAGAAAAAAACACATACATTTATTTGCTTATTTATTTATGAGGGAATGAAAGGGCAAGAGATGCTGACCTAAACTAGCTCCAGGCTTCAGCCATAAATTGTCCCTCTGTGCCCTATGCTGTAGATCTGGGGTAACCCTTTCATCAGCTGGGACCCGGAAGAATGTGGTAACGTCAGTAAACTCACTGTGACAACTGAGAACCTGTGGCTGCCAGACATCTTCATCGTGGAATCGTGGGTATCAGGGCTGGGGAAGCTGGAGGGAAGCCCTGTCTGCAAGGGACAGGGCAGGGCAGTGCAGGGGAAACCCATTCGGTGGGGCCACTAAACACTTATTTCAGAGAGAAGCAAGATCACAGCTGATCAACTTCTTCTCTAGAAACGGGAAAATGGTCAGCAGAAAAGATGGCAGTGTGAACTTAATGAGCCCTGTCTTGCAAGAGAAAACTAACCTGATGTGAAGCCCAGGGCACATGCCTCTTTCCCCTTTTGCCGCTTAGCATGAATGTGGAGCAGATCCCAGAGGGCCTCTCTGCATATGTGACTAGTGACGGTCACATCGTGTATAGCAAGCCAATGCGGGTGACCAGCATCTGTAATCTGAACATCTTCTACTTCCCCTTTGACCAGCAGAACTGCACACTCACCTTTAGCTCTTTCTTCTACACAGGTAAGTTGCAGTAGAGGTTCTGTGATGGGGTAAATGAGATCAACTGGTGGGGCAGCAAAGAAGCACACGTAGGCAAACTCGTTTTTTTAAATACTTAAACAGGGATGGGGGGTATTTGCTGCCTGGCGACATGTGGATGGTTGGGTGGGGGAGTTGAACTTGGGAGGGGGTAAGACTTCCTAAGAAAGCCCAGAACAGAAAGGAGGCAATGGAGCAGGCCAGGCAGGTGGCTCGTGCCTGGAATCTTAGCACTCTGGGACGCTGAGGGGAGGATAATTGAGGTCAGGAATTCAAGACCAATCTGAGCAAGAGCAAGACTCCGTCTCTACTAAATATAGAGAAATTAGCCAGGCGTTTGTGGCACACACCTGTAGTCTCAGCTGCTCAGGAGGCTAAGGCATGAGGATCTCTTGAGCCCAGGAGTTTGAGGTTGCTGTGAGCTATGATGATGCCACTGCACTCTACCCAGGACAACAGAGTGAGACTTTGCCTCACAAAAGGAAAGAAAGAAAGGAAAAAAAAAAAAAAAGGAAGGAGGCAATTAAGAGCAAGGAGGTCACTTTATTGGGCAATCTGGAGAAGGTAGCTAAGGTGGTTTGTTAATTCATCACTCTAAGCCCTGCACACAGTAGGTGCTGAGCAGATGTGTGTTGACTAAGTGTTCGTCTCTCCTGCAGTGGATAGCATGTTGCTGGGCATGGACAAGGAAGTGTGGGAGATAACAGATACTTCACAGAACATCCTCAACACGCAAGGGGAGTGGGAGCTCCTGGGCATCAGCAAGGCCACCCTGAGGATGGCCGTGGGCCCCAGTCTTTTTGACCAGATCATGTTCCATGTGAGCCCAGGATTCTGGCATAGCTGTCCCCCGCATGCTCCCACTACCACCTCCCTCACCGGACCCATCTGAGTCCCGGAGCCAGAGCCTCTTACTTCTTGCCCCAGATAGAAAGCCCCTGAACACCATAACCCTCACAGCCTTCCTCTCTCCCAAGTCTCTGAAAGCATCTGCCCTTTCTGATCCTGCCAGCTCTGGCCTAGGGTTTCTTTAGAAAGCGTGGGGGAGTCTTGTCAGTCATGTGAAAGCTGCTCCTCCTGCCCCAGAAAGAACCCTTGCTGCGGTGAGGACACCAAAGAAGGAAGAGGCTAGAACCAGCCCTCTGACGCCTTTCAGTCCTAGTTTCACCCAGTTCTCTGCTCTCTCCCCACCAGGTGGCCATCAGACGCAAGCCCAAACTCTACGTGATAAACCTCCTGGTGCCCAGTGGCTTTCTCATGGCCATCGACGCCCTCAGCTTCTACCTACCTGCAAAGAGTGGGAATCGCGCCCCGTTCAAGATAACCCTCCTGCTGGGCTACAACGTCTTCCTACTCATGATGAATAAACTACTCCCTGCTGGTGGCACCCCCCTCATCAGTATGCCCCCTCCCACAGTTGGAAAATGAAAAAAGAAAAAAAAATTCAGGAGAAGCAGGGCAGGCAGGTGCCTTGGCTAGACCTGCCTAGGCTGCTGAGGCAGAAGGGAGAACCAAGGCACCCTAGAAAGGGTTGTCTGTGTGAGACACAGGAAAGGGGGGCTCCGTGGCACCCGCAGACCTGCCTCAGGCCTGCTTCTCACCCCCACCCCAGGTGTCTACTTTGCCCTGTGCCTGTCGCTGATGGTGCTCAGCCTGCTAGAGACCGTCTTCATCGTCTACCTGATGCACTTGGCCACCAACCAGCCCCCACCCATGCCGAGGTGGCTGCACTCCCTGCTGCTGCACTGCACCTGCCCAAGGAAATGCTGCCCCACTGCGCCCCACAAGGGAAAGGAGGGCCTGGGTCTCCCCCCCGCCCAGCTGCCTGGTGAGGGAAGTCAGCCCCCCACTTGTTCGTCCCACACCCTCACCTCTCTGCCCCTGCCTCCCTCCTTGGGCCAGAGACCTTCACAGCCCAGGGCTGAGTCTCTGTCCTTTCCACAGGCCTGAAGGAGCCAGTAGAGTTGGTGGGGAAGGTGCCAGGCCCCGGAGAGGCAGAGCCAGCTGGGGGCTCAGGATGGACAAGGGCCCAGCAGGAGCAGGAGGCCCAGAAGCGGCACAGGGTGGAGCTGTGGGTGCAGTTCAGCCACATGATGGACACCCTGCTCTTCCGCCTCTACCTGCTCTTCATGGCCTCTTGCATCCTCACAGTCATAGGCCTCTGGAACACCTAGGCGTTGAGTTCTGGTCGTGCAACAGCACCAGTGTTCAGTTTCCCTCGGCCTCAACTGGCTGTGCCAGACACTGCTCCTCTGCTGCAGTCTGCAAGCACAGTCCCAAACATGCCATGATCCCTGCTCCGGCCCTCCCTGTGCTTTAATGGAACCACTGCCAACACTTCCAGAAATGAGACTATATTTACAGAATAGAATGAAATCAGAATATACATGTTTATGTTGGAAATATAATCTTTACTAGAAAAGGAAGGCTTTATAATAAATGACTACAGATATTTACCAGAAAAGCAACTCATGTTACTGGTGCAGAGGATAGAGATTAAAACTCTTTTTTGGAAACAGGCTAACATATGTTATTTTCTTTTAACAAATATTTATTGAGCACCTACTATGTGTGAGGCACTGTTCTGGATGCTGAGGATACAGCAATGAACTAAACTGACAAAAACCTCCATCCTCATGGAACTCGCATGGCGGGGAGGGAGAAGAGACCAACAATGAAGAAGATAAATAAGTGAAACATAATGTGTGCGCTAAGAGGGAAGGGAGAGGGAGAAAACGGGGGAGGGGCTGCCAGTTTAGGTTGTGTGGCAGGACAAGGCTCAGATGCATTATTTCACAACACCCCAGGGAGAGGATATGTAACTTGCTTGAGGTCATTCAGCTCTTTTTTAGTATTTTTTTTTGTAGTTTTTTTCTTAGAGCTAGGCTTCAGATATGCATTTAACAGATGTTTATCAGAATCAGAGGGTATGTTACTTGCCTAAGGTCATGCAGCTCTTTTTAGGACTTTTTTCCTTTTGTAGTTCTCTTTTATGGCTAGGCTTCAGATATACAGTTAACAAATATTTATTGGGCACAGGCGATAGATAGATAGGTAGTAAGAACAAATGTCCTTGGCCAAGAGCATTTGGAGACTTGAGGATGAATCACATACAAGCTCTGTCTGTCCTCAAAGAGCTTGTAGCCCGGCAGGAGAAATAAAATATATTAATATATGTTAAATAACTTCAATTAAATGTAGAACATGTTTTTAAAGTTCTGTTGAGTGACATTGAAGAGAAAGTGCTGTAATGTTGGTGAGGGGGCAGCACGCAGGGGGAGGATGCTTTTAGCTGGAGCAATGGTTCTTAATCCTGGCAGCACATTAGAGTCATATGAGGAGTTTTTAAATAATCCTAATGCCTAGGTCTCACCCCAAACCAATTAAAGCAGAACCTTTGGCATGGGCCCAGGCTTTGGTGTGTTTAAAAACTCCCTAGAAATCCTCATGTCTGCATGTAGGCAAGAGTGTTGTGATTTTCACAGAGATTACAGGATTTTAGTAGAATGCCAAATTTGAATCCTGAGGATTTTAGCAGGTTGTTGAAATTGGTCCTCAGTGATATATAAAATTGAAAGAAAAACCTGAAAAAAGGACTTGGATTTGTCAGTCCTCTGGGAGGCCCTAACCACCCCTAGTGGGGACTCTACTGAAACCCCACTGAGGTCATTAGTAACCTTAGGGTATATGCAAAAGGGCACCCTGTGTATATTAATAGTACACCTACATTACCCACACTTTCCCAACTAAAATTTGGACATATTGCCAGATTCCTTTTCTGATTTAGAAAATAATTTATATAAACAGCCTTATAAAAATCTACAAATAAAACCACATTCATAGACTCAGTGAATTGTCTTTATTAAAAAAAACAAAGTTACAGAAAAAGAAATATAAAAGTCTCAAAGAAAACAAGGAATACATAGCAAGTAGTATGCACCTGTGATTTTCATCATTGATCTACTGTTGAAGGTGACAAGTTGATGAAATGTAATTCCACTTGTCCTTACTGAGCAGGAACTCTGTCTGTTTAAATATTAAGGGGCCTGGAATGAAGCAGAGGCATGATGGCTTCGGCAGGTTTTCATAAAAGGTTAATTTAGGCCTCTTCCTACTGGTTTGGACATAGAAAAGTTATTTTAATAATAATAACAAAGGACAACATTTACTGAGTACTTTCTATATGGCAAGCCCATTACGTTCATTATCTCATTTGATCCTCACAGCAATTTTATGAGGTAGATACCAATATTATTCCCACTTTACAGATAAGAACACCAAAGTAGAAGAAGGTCAACGTCCTTCCCAGGATCACACAGCAAGTAAGTGGTAGAACCAGGATTTGACTCAAATTTATCAAACTCTTAATCCCATGTTTTAACACATCCAGGCTATTGCCAAGGAGTGCAGAAATATAATTCCTAAACATTCTTAAACATGAAAAACTAAATGTTATGGCCAGGTGAGGTGGCTCACGCCTATAATTCTAGCCCTCTGGGAGGCTGAGGCAGGAGGATCGCTCAAGGTCAGGAATTCAAGACCAGCCTGAGCAGCAGCGAGACCCCGTCTCTACTAAAAAAACGGAAAGAAATTAGCGGAACAACTAAAAATATATAGAAAAACTTAGCCGGGGATGGTGGCACATGCCTGTAGTCCCAGCTACTCGGGAGGCTGAGGCAGTAGGTTTGCTTGAGCCCAGGAGTTTGAGCTTGCTGTGAGCTAGGCTGACGCCATAGCACTCAAGCATGGGCAACAGAGCGAGACTTTGTCTGAAATAAAAAAACAAAAAAAACCCTAAATGTTAGACTCTAAATTTAGAATGATCCCCACCAAAGAAATCCCACCTCACTCAACTTGATAATTCTTAACCTCAGAGTGTCAGTCTTCACTGTGGCTACCAGCAGGCTTTGGACTGACTTGTCTTCCCCAACTCTCACAATTTCCTTACCTCTCACAAGAACCCTGAGAAATTGGCTTGTTTGTATACACAAATAAATGCATGTATAACTGGTGAGATCTAAATAGACTCTATGGACTGTACTGCTAAAAAAATAATTTTCAGAAAAAGAGAAGATCACTATTGTCATACAATTAAAAAAAGGAGGCCAGGCATGGTGGCTCACAACTGTAATCCGAGCATTTTGAGAGGCCAATGTGGGAGGATCACTTGAGGCCAAGAGTTTGAGACCAGCCTGAGCAACACAGCAAGACCCTGTCTCTACAAAAAATAGAAAAATTAGCCAGGCATGGAGGCACACACCTGTAGTCTCAGCTACTCAGGAAGCTGAGGCAGGAGGATTGCTTGAGCCCAGGAGTTGGAGATTGCAGTGAGCTATGATGATACCACTGCACTCTAGCCTGGGCAACAGAGTGAGACCTTATCTTAAAAAAATGTATATATATGAAAAAGGAATACATGTTAAAGAATTGGGTCATAGAATATGGGAGAACCAGGCAGATGCTATAAAATGTTCAAAGGAAAAGTCAAGAAGCACAAATTTATATTTATTTATAAAGATATCACATTGCAAATGGAAGAAAAACTGCTTTTTCCACAGGTGGGAAGGAAGTCAATTGGAACTGTACAAGATGAGATAGAGTTTGCATATTGACAATGTTGAACTTTGCCCGGGTTCTGTGTTCCCAGAAAACAGCAATGCTTAAGAAATTCTCCCACCTAGGCCGGGCGTGGTGGCTCACGCCTGTAATCCTAGCACTCTGGGAGGCCGAGGCGGGCGGATTGTTTGAGCTCAGGAGTTAGAGACCAGCCTGAGCAAG
>NW_012133858.1:19280247-19495398 GCF_000956105.1 Propithecus coquereli | reverse complement strand
ATATTTTTAGTTGTCCAGATAATTTCTTTCTACTTTTAGTAGAGATGGGGTCTCACTCTTGCTCAGGCTGGTCTCGAACTCCTGATCTTGAGCGATCCACCCATCTCGACCTCCCAGAGTGCTAGGATTACAGGCGTGAGCCACCACGCCTGGCCCAACCCCAACTATAAATCACCCCACCTATAACTTGTCTACTCCTCCCTATAAAAGTCTAAGGCAAGACCCTGCCAAGATACTCTGATCTTTGATCTGGGTGATCTCCTTACTCCTTAAATAGCTAGAAAATAGAACATTACAATATCAACAATATTTCCAACAAAAACTACAATCATACCGCCTTAGTTCATTCAGTCCTACGTAATCAATTTTTGTTCCACTGGATCTTGGGTTAACAGTGTCATGAACCCATCAGCTTCTCAACTATTGTTCTAGAAATCCTCAGTCCACTCATGTGATTTCAAAGTTGTTTAAGCAGTGCCATCAGATATTATGTCCAAAATATCTGGCATAGTCCTTTCCCACAGGATTCTGAGACAATCTTTGTTGAAGACAAAGCGATCTGACCTGTAGCTGACCATTGAGCTTTCAGGGAAGCATCAGAGTAAAACAAAAAACTATCTGTAGTTGACAAAAGACTTAAAATCCTTATGGTTAGCTTACTCACTTATTACTGATAATTTTCAAAAGTGAAAGATCTGATGAGAGTTCATTACAAGAATTATGCGGTTGACAAGGGAATTTGGTTGTTTCTATGGAAAGCAAAACAAAGTAACAAAGTCAATCCAAAGAAAGCTTTAGAAAAAATAATTGTAAATATGATAATCAACTATATTTTCAAAGAAGACAATGAACATTACATCTAATTCATAAAAAGGGATGAACATAATCTTTAAAAAAAATTTTAAGAAATAATATATAATAATCCTGACTTAATATATCATATATCATGAATATACCAAGCTTATAGTAAGAACATACCAAGAACATATGAAGAATATCAAGTAAAGAAATTCAGTAAGTCTTGAGTAAGTCCTAAACATCTGTATATTAATAAAACTACATAAGTAAGTGATTTGAATTCCTAGAAGATGCTAGATTCAAACTGAAAAACAAAAAATGTGATCATGTTAATATTAAAAATAAATCACTAAAATTATGACCAAACCCTCCAACCACACATCCGGAGATCTGCTGCCCTCTCCTGGAGGCCGATACCCCCAATTCAGTTCTGGCTCAAAGTTAAGAGGATACATGCAGAATGACTAGAATTACTTTTTCTTTCTTCCTTCTTTCTTTCCTTTCTTCCAACTTTTCTATTTTAAAATGATCTAAAATTTACATAAAAGTTGTAAAAATTGTACAAAGCGCCCCTGTGTACTCTTCACTCAGATTCCCCAATTATGGATATTTCTAAATCATTGAAAATAAGTTGCAGAATTGATGATCTATTAACCCTGAATACTTCAGTGCATATAGGACACTCTCCTATTGATATATAAACACAGTGCAGCCCTCAAAATCAGAGAATTAATATCAATCCAACATACTGTCAAATCTATAAGCCCTATTCAAATTTTGACAATTGTCCCAATAATGTTTTTTATAGGTTCAAGATCCAATCCAGGATCCAATCCAGGAATTTAGCTGTTTTATCTCTTTAGTCTCTTTCAATCTGGAATAGTTCCTCGGTCTTTCCTTGTCTTTCATTACCTGGGCATTTTGAAGAGTATAAGCCAGTTATTTTGTAGTTATTTTGTCCCTCAATTTGGGCTTGTCTATTACTTTCTCATGATTTGTGCATTTTTGGTAGGAATACCCCAGAAGTGGAGCTGGATTCTTCTCAGTGCATTATAGGAAGTACACAATGTCAATTTGGCACTTTACTGGTGACACTAACTGTTAATCCATTTAGTTAAAATGATGTCTGCAAGATTTCTCCACTGTAAAGATAGTTAGTAAGTATGGCATACTTATTAATTACCAAGTAATTTTTGTGGAGAGATGCTTTGAGACTGTATAATTATCCCATTCCTCATCAGGATGGTTCTGGCATGAATCAATTATTCTACGATCTTTACAAAATTGTGATTTTTCTAATTCTACCATTTCTTCTATATTTATTCCTTGGCATTCTAATGTAGAGTTTTCCCTTCTTTTTTACCCATTCATTCATTCATTTATATCAGTATGGATTCATGGACTCCTCTTTTATTCAAAGAGTTACAATTCATTATTATCAATATTTATTTTGGTACTCAAATTTATTGAACTTACTATAGACCAACAAAGAACAAAACAGTAGTTGATGATGTGGCTGTGACAGGGACTTGGGGAAAATGACCATTTCATTTGTCAATGCTCTTCTGCCAAAGACCACTGGGAACACACCTGTAGTTAAACAAGTCGGCTTTATTACTCACTGCAGCAAAGGAGGACGCACAACATAGGGAGCCGTGGGGAGTCTCAGTAAGAGAGTACTAGAAAGACCAATTATAGGATTTAGGGTTTGGGGGAGGATTTGGGGAGAGTCTGAGGAAGCAGGGATTTGTTCAAGACTGAATGCTGTCGGAAATAGGGGGAACAATTGGATAAAGAAATAGCAGTCACTCGTTTAGCAAGATCAACATACAAAAATCAATTGTATTTCTACATAGGAGAAATGAACAATACAAAAAGGAAATTAAGAAAACAATTCCATTTACAATAGCATCAAAAAAATAAAATACTTAGAAATAAGTTTATCAAAAGAAGTGCAAGATTTGAGCACTGAAAACTACAAAACATTGTTGAAGGAAATTAAAGATCCAAATAAATGGGAAGATATACCATGTTTGTGGGTTGGATGACTTAATATTAAGAAGATGGCCATACTCCCCAAATTGATCCACAGATTCAACACAAAAAATTGGCCTAAATCATGTAAACTTGGATTCTTAAAACAATTCTGTGTTAGTTTTTATAAGAATACTTTTAAAATCCAGCATGTTGAAAGTACTCAGTTTGATTTTTTACTTTCTGGAATTATAGGGAATATTCAGTTTATAAAAGTGCTTATTTAGTTGTATAGGCCTATCAGAACAGAGCTCCTTAAAGAGGCTTTACAATCAACTTTATTAATGCCATCTAGAGATAGAAAATATTCCACTTTCACGCAGTGAAAGAGAAAGGCCTTTCTGAATTACAAACATAAAGACAAACAAACACAGAAATTAAAGCTTAAATTGTAAAATTTCAGCCATAGGTCAAGAATAAATGCAGAATTATAAAACTTTGGTGGTCCACATCAGAGAGCTGTTCTCTTCCCAGTACATACAAACTCTTAATTTATTTGCACTCAAAATAGACAAGTAGACAAACAAACCAAAAAAATGAATAAACCAGAATCTCTGTCATCTTTCACCCAACAGGGACAAGGTATCCATAAACCATCATTCCATTTACAGAAATTATCAAATGGTCAAACCATAAAACTAAATTTCCAATGGGGACTAAGTTAGCAGCTATAAACAAACCAGAAACAAAATAAGTAGACAGTGAAATTAAATTTGGAAAAACAGAGAATCAGCAAGGTTCTATTATCTCTTTGGATTCACCTCTGGGAGGCGAGAAAAGATGCACCCAGGTTTATGCTGCCCTTAAATTGGGTGAAGTTTATCTGGCTCTGCCAGATGAATCCAATGGGCATCTTGGTGAGAACTCCAAAACCATTAAAAGATAATTTCAGAAAAAAAAGTAAAATCATGACTCTCATACAGATATAAAAGTGAATATATGTTAAAGATTTTGTTCTACTCATATGATAGGAGGGAACCAAGCAGACGTTATAACCAGTTCAAGGGAAAAATCAAAAGATCACAAATTTATGTTGAGTAAAAGAAGGTTGAGATGAATTGCAATTGGAGACAAAATTGATTTTTCCACAGGGAGGGGAGAAGTCAACGAAATCTCTACCAGACAGGACAGAATTCACACATGTATCAGTTACATACAACTTTTAAAAGAGCTTCCAAAGACAATAATCAGGGCCAGAATCAGACGCCCTGAAGGATGTGCTATAGATGATGATTTTTCATTGAAACACAAAGTTTTTTTCCTTCCCTAATATTTATTCCCTTTTTTACTTTGTGCCAGGCACTGTACTAAATGCTTCACAAGCTTATCTCATTTAATCATCACGCTAACCTAGAGAGGTAGGTACCGTTATTAAATATATTTTGCAAATTAGGAAACTGAGGCTTGGAGGGTTTAAGGAAAAGCATACCAGAAAGACCATTTTATCACTTCCTTGTCACTTTTATTTTTTTGAAAACCTCTGCAATTATTAGTATATTAGTATCACCCAGGACTCAGATGTTCAGTGTTCCTCCTGAAATTACACAAACAAATGCCAATGGAAAGAATCCAAGTCAAAATTATTTAACAAAACATCACTCCATCACAAAAGCATGTAAAATTATAAGAACGCTATTTTAAAATACTGGCACTTTAAGAGAACAATAATCTCAAAAACCACAAAATTGCCAAATTGTTCCCTAAACTGCTAAACAGATAAACATGACTCTAATGAATAGGTTTGGGTTTTGTAAAGAAAGATTGAATTCAAATAAATTGAATAATTTGTGTTGAGATGCACAATTTAAATGTCTTGTTTCCTCATATCAATTTGATTCATAAAGGGGCAAACCTCAATACGGGAAAATATATCCTATTTTAAATGTGGTATAATTTTAGAGGCTGGCCCAATTAATTAAAAATACTCTTAATGGAGAATCTCAAGTTTCCTGAGCAGTCCGTATTTAGGTAGATAGGAAAAGACATTTACAGCCAGCACTTTCTTAGTCTTCGCTGGGATTAACATCAACAAAACTTGAAATGTGGCAGTCTTGTGTTTTAAGCTCATGCTTTTGGGGATACATTCTCAGATCTTCTTTAACGTGGGAACTGCAAAATATAACTGCCATTACGTGGTAATGGGAGTTAAAGAATAGCGTCCCCATGTAAAGATTAGAACATACTTTTCTACTAGTCCTTCAAGGACAGACTTTCAAAATATTTGTTTCCAGTAATCCCATGCTGTGAGTAGATAGGTTACTCTTCACTTTGTAAATATAAGTGGACTAGTGAAATTTGTTACCAACTGATCAATTTTGGAGTTTCAGTTGTAGGTGAAAATTGTCTCAATTTAACTTTTATTACCTCCATCATGACATGCAGGGTGTGTAGACAAAAGCTTTTCATCAGCTAACTCTATGAAAAGATAAACACTATAATAATCATGTGATCTAAAATGGGCAAAAGCAAAAGACTAGCTTTCCCTGAAGAAGAAAAGTTTCAGACCTATGAAAAGGACAACAGTACTAATAAAAAAAATTGTATTTACTCAGAAGCATTCAGAATGTCAACAAAACAGCTGCAACTTTTTTTATTTTTGCAGTTACAGAGTGGTATTCAGTTAACAGCACAACAATTATTTCATATGAGCTGCATCAAAGACTACTGAAGATGAAAAACTACCATTCTCATATATAACTAATTTGCACTGTGCACCAACAAGAACCTGCTTTAGGTCCTGGAGCTATGAGGAGGAGGTTGGTGCATCAGGGCCAGAGCACAGCGCCTGACCGACCTGGGACTGCAGTGCTGCATGGTGACACTCAAGACCCCAGGCTCCTCCTTGGAGAGCATCTTAAATAAATAAACAAACAAACAAACAAGAACCTGCTTTAAATTTCCACACCAATTTACAACCCCCATACTGTACCAGGCAAGGTTAGGGCCATTGAAAATACCACCAGGACAGGGCTATCTAAAGACACATTCGGTAGTATGTTATCTGTACAAAAAAAGGCACCATACAGTTTAAAAACAAATCTTACACGACCTGACATTTCAATTTTTTTCTTTAAAAGGGGTGAGTTGTGCATATGGGGTTAAATGCTTTATAGACAAGAAAAAAAACTGCACTAGAACCAACTTATTCATCATCATCATCTTCTTCTTCATCTTCTTCACCTTCTTCCTCCTCTTCATCCTCTTCAACTTTCTCATCTTCCTCCTCTTCCCTCTTTCTTTTGCTTTTTTCAGCTCTGATGAGTCCCTTTTTTGCTGCATCAGGCTTTCCTTTAGCTCAGTGTACAGCAACATCCTTTTTGTATTTTTCCTCCAGCTTTGCAGCCTTCTTTTCATAAGACTGCTTGTCACCTGCTGCAGTTGTCATTCTACATCTCTCCCAGTTTCTCTGCAACATCACCAATGGATAGGCCGGGATGTTCTCCTTTGATTTGGGGGCAATATTCAGAACAGAACAAGAAAAAGACGGAGGCCGGGCGCGGTGGCTCAGGCCTATAATCCTAGCACTTTGGGAGGCCAAGGCGGGAGGATCGCTTGAGCTCAGGAGTTCAAGACCAGCCTATGCAAGAGCAAGACCCCATCTCTACTAAAAACAGAAAAATAATTAGCCAGGTATAGCGGCATGTGCCTGTAGTCCCAGCTCCTCGGGAGGCTGAGGCAGGAGGGTCGCTTGAGCCCAGGAGTTTAAGGTTGTAGTGAACTATGATGACGCACTACACTCTACCCAGGGTGACTGAGACTCTGTTTCAAAAAAAAAAAAAAAAGAAGGAAAGAAAAGAAAAAGGTCAAAGTAGCCCTCTGGGGTACATTGGGATCCTTGAACTTCTGTTTTGTTTCCCCTTTAGGAGGGATATAGGTATTTGTTTCTCTTTCATCACAGGCCTTGTCCACCTTGCCCATATCTTCAAATTTTCCTTTCCCGTTAGCGGACATGGTCTTCCACCTCTCTGAGCACTTCTTAGAAAACTCTGAGAAGTTGACTGAAGCACCTGGGTTCTTCTCGTGCTCCTCCCGACACATTTGCACAAAGAATGTGTATGATGACATTTTGCCTCTTGGCTTCTTACAATCTTCTTTGACCATGTTTAACTCTTTTTCCTCAGTGAGGCAGAGTATTCCAGTGTCAGTCTGCCCCTTACTTGCCCTGGCACTGTCTTTATGGAGCTCAATGTACTGAAATGGCTGTGTCCCTTGTCACTTTTAATTGATTGTATCTCTTAGATTAAGTGGCACGTTAAAAAAATATATAAAATATTGAGGTATTTTATATGTCATAAAATTCACCTATTACAAGGGTACAATTCAGTGATTTTTGGTAACTTCACCAAGTGCTGTGACCATTACCATGAATCATTTTAATGCTCCCAACAAGGTCTCTCATGCCTACTTACAGTTAATCCACATCCTATATCCACACCCAGACAACCACTGATCCACTATCTGTTTTTATAGATTTGCCTTTTTTGGACATTTCATATAAGTGGAATGCTACAACATGTGGTCTTGTGTTCATCTTCTTTCACTTACTTGAGTTTCATCCATAATGTAGCATGTAGAATATGATGCTTTTTAAAAGCACTTTCCATGCTCTTGGCACTGTGAGGGACTTACAGTGTCCTTTTAAGGCTTTTATAGGCCACAGGCACACTTACTTTGGGAATCTCCTCCTAAAACAGATTAGAGTAAACACACCAAAAGTTACTCCTATCATACATATTATTTACACAAGGATACAATTTGTTATCTGATCCCCCTTGGGCAAGATGTCTTAGTCAGTTTGTGTGGCTATAAAGGAATATCTGAGGTGGGAAATTTATAAAGAAAAAAGTTTTTTTGGGCTCGTGATTCTGCTGGCTGGAAAATTGGGCATTCAGTGAAAACCTCCCTCATGGTGGAAAGCAAGGGAAGCCAGCATGTGCAGAGATCGCTTGGCTAGAGAGGAAGCAAGACAGAGAGTGGGGAAGGGCCAGCTGTCCTCAACAACCAGTCCTCCCAGGAACTAATAGAGCAAGAACTGACTGACTACCAGGAGAATGGCACCAACCCATTCATGAGTGCTCTGCCCCCAGGATCCAAACACTTCTCACTATGCCTCCAACAATGGGGATCAAATTTCAACATGAAGTTTAGAGGGGTGAAACATCCAAACTATAGCAACAGATATGCTCTTCGAATTCATAAATTTTTAGATTTTAGAAAAATAATAGACTGTATATACCATATATTACATAATACTTCCACAGATGTCTGGGACAATATTAGTACACATAATCAAAAACATATTTTTCGAAAAAAGTATATATATTCAACTAAGGGGAATAAATACAAATCATAAATAGCTTCACATTAGTTCATGTTAGGTCGTACTTCCAAATGAGTTCATTCCAAACTAACAAAACTTTTTTCCTTTTTAGAACTTTCTGGATTCCAGAATTATGGATAAAGATCTGTGGGCCTATTGATAACAATGTAAGAGTTACATTAACTAGGTGACAATGTTAAAATTTTTTAAACTAAATATTTTTGATTTTTGGTTTTGCAGTTTGCTTTTGGCATTTTGGAGCCAATAATTTTTTCCCAAATCTCAAAACATTTAGTAGACCAGTAGAAATCTCTTAGGCCCTACATACTATGCCTCCTGTGATTTACAGATAAAATATCCCTGTGGATTTACACAAAACAGAGAAGGGTCTACAAACAAGGACAAAAACAAAAGAGTAGCATGAACTTGTGAGAATAGTACAAGAAGATGAACAGCCGGAGTAAGATGGTGTTTGAGAATAAGGTTGAAAGGAGGAAGGAGGACATTCACTCAGGACCTATGAGATGCCGAGCACTGTGCTCACTCTTTTTTCAAATACTATCTCATTATCAAAAACCTGTGAAGTGGACATTAATAGCCTCAATTTGCAGAGGAGATAAAATTCTCACAGTTTAAGAGACATCCCCAAAATTAAACAGCCAGTTTGTGATGGAAGCAGGATTTGAATCCATGTCTTCTGAGTCCAAGCACAATATTTTTCCCACTATATTCAGAACAGAATATGTACAAAGAGAAAAATTCATCCTTGGGGAAGAGGTTTGCATTTTTGTTTTTTTTTTTTTGTATTTTCTGTTAAGTAAAATAATTAAGTAGATTATAAAGGGATAAACAAAAATGACCAAAAGAATTACATATCAACATATATAAGGAGACAGGAAGAGGGAACCCAACTAATTTAAGATCCTACGAGTCTCCAAGCCTAAGTGAGTTTCTTGAAAGGTTAATATAAGACCTTCCAGATATAATTTCAGAACTGTAGTTAGTAATATCCACCAAATCGTGGAGAGGAGAAGAGGTATCTGATGAATGTGCAAATATTTTCCTGATTTCCAAAATTTAGAAACAAAAGGTAGATTTCAAAAATATTAGACTGGTAAAAATGTGACCTCGATCTTGAGCAAAACTCTTAAATGGAATCCTAAACAGATGACTTTATAAAGAAAAATACAATTTCAACGGGGTCACAGGCCACAGACTCCAGTTTAAAAATCTCTCCTCAGAATCAGTTAAGGAACCATATCAAAAGAGAAGACGGGCTTATTCTGGTGTACTTATCAGGTCCAATGAACCTGAAATCACTACACTGTGCTCTGTTTATAAAAAGAAAAAGGTTTGTTTGCCTCGTGATTCTGCTGGCTTGTGACCTCATGGCAATGGAGAAGAGGCCTCTGCCTGGCATGTGTAGGTCCTTGAGAATTCTCTAAATTCTCTTGTCTCCATGCTGATGTCCCTTGTCTCTTGGTCCCTGGGAGCTCTGCTGGCACCTACTGCTTAATGTCAGCCACTGGTGAATTCTCAGTCTGACTCTTGGCTCTTAAAGAGCTTTCCCTTGCTCGGTTGGTCTCACCTCAGCGATCACTGCTGCTGCGGACTCCTCCGAGCCTCAGCCAAGGCCTCCACCTGGCCTTGACAGTCCGCTCTACAGTCTCTACTGTGGAGTTGCTTCACTCATCCTTGGCCCCACGGCAGTTCCATGGGCTCCACGTGCAGCTTTCATCCACCTTCCACCCAGGACACAGAAGAATTTCTGGTGCCCCTCCACATCTCATGGGGACTGAGGGAGGTGCAGAAGTGCTAACTCAGGCCCTCTCTCTGCCTAACCACTCTGTACCTCTGTTTCTGCTCTCTAGCAGTTTCCACATGTCTGTTTTGGGCCATGAGGACCCTTTCCAGAGTCCCAAATGAGTAGTGGAGTACAGTGTCCATCTGTTTTTGGCTTTTCTCTTGGCCTATCTAACCCCCTCCCAACACACACAACACACTCTCTCTCTCTCTCTTTCTCTCTCTCTTCCCCTCAGATTTTAACAGAGTCAAAAGTGTGTGTGTGTTTATGATCATACATGAGTGTGACCATTTACTCCCTTCTTTCCCTCTTTCTCTTCTCTCCTTTGTTCTAAATTCCATAAGACCAGAAGGAGCAGGATTTAGTCCCCTTGTACTACAGCAGAAATTTTTCATAAGCCATATTCTTCTGATGGTAGCATTATCACTTCCTCAGGTCTATAATAGAAGAAGTGTTACAGAGGAGACTGATTTAGGGGCTGCAGGGAGATAGAGTATGTGTGGGAAGGAATGATGAGTATTGAAATTTTCATAGGTTTAATATTTTTAAACATTACTCCATTACACATGATAATTACTCTTGAAACATTTGAATGGCATAATGCAGCAGAAAAAGGATTAATTTATTCTTTTTTTTCTACTGGGCATAAGTTATAACAGTATTGTAAGTTACAGGAATGCAAATTTGGATTTAAAAAACTTTCAAGTAATTAGAGATTTTTGTTCAGTAATAAAATGGGATACCGTAAGAAGTAATGGGATGGCATCACTGGAAGTATTAATGTTAAATCACGGGCTGGATGACCACGGATCAAGGTACATAGAGGAAAAACTACAGTTGACCCTTGAAAAACATGGATTTAAACTGTATGGGTCCACTTATACTCAGATTCTCTTCTGCCTCTGACACCCCTGAGACAGCAAGACCAACCCTTCCTCTTCCTTCTCTTCCTTAGCCTACTCAATGTTAAGACAACAAAGGCAAATTCACAGAGACAAAGTAGAATAGAGGTTAAGGGCTGGGGATAGAAGGAATGGGGAGTTTAATGGGTACGGAGTTTCTGTTCAGAATGATGAAAAACTTCTGGAAATGGATAGTGGAGAAGATTGCACAACATTGTAAATGTGCCACTGACTCGTACACTTGAGAATGGTTGAAGTGGTGCATTTTATGTTATATATATTTTTCTTGTTTTTTTTTTTTTTTTTTGCGACAGAGTCTCTGTTGCCCGGGCTAGAGTGCCGTGGTGTCAGCCTAGCTCACAGCAACCTCTAACTCCTGGGCTCAAGCGGTCCTCCTGCCTCAGCCTCCCGAGTAGCTGGGACTACAGGTCTGGTGATGTCCGGTTAATTTTTTTTCTATGTATTTTTTAGTTGCCCAGCTAATTTCTTTCTATATTTTTAATAGAGACGGGTCTCACTCCTACTCAGGCTGATCTTGAACTCCTGAGCTCAAAGGATCCACCCGCCTTGGCCTCCTAGAGTGCTAGAATTACAGACGTGAGCCACCGTGCCCAACCAATGTTATATATAGTTTACTACAACAAAAAAGTTAATGTTAAGAAAGTTACAAATAATAAAAAATTAAATTAAAATTGGAAACCAAAATGAAAGAGTAGAGTACCAAAGAAAGAGAACAAATAGATTTTTAATATATGTAATTTTACTACAATTTTTAAAAATGCAACATTCTAAAAAATCTAAAATTTACTGCTGATGCTAATTTCTACAAGTTTGCTGTTCCTGCCATACACAAGTCAAGAAATTAAAAGATACCATTAAATATTTAGGAACATTCAACATCAAAAACTAACTGTAGGTCATAACCCCTCAAAAAGCTACAACCTGCATTTTTAAAAAGTATTTTCTCTACGAAGAATCTATCAGCTATACAAAAATCAGTACAGTTTTTATACTGAAGCTAATACTGAGCTGCACTTGAATTCACATTCCTCGTTTTGCTCAGCAAAACAACCGCCTGAGCACACACAGACAGCATCATCACAGTGTAGCCATTTATTCTTCATCTCCTCCTGCTCCTTTTCATCTTCATCATCTTCCTCCTGCCCCTCCTCATCTTCTGATTCATGCTTCTCCTCTGAGCCTGTTGGCCTGCCAGGGCCCTTCTTTCCTGCTTCCCTTTTGCCCTTGGCACGGTACGCCACAATATCCTTTTCAGATTTCTCCTTTAGCTTAGCTGCTTTCTGTTCTTATGGTTGTTTATCGTTGGCTGACTGTTCAGACCACATTTCACCCAATTTTTTTACAGTATCCCCAATGGGTAGGCCCTGGTGTTCACTTTTGATCTTTGGATGATGTTCAAAACAGAACAGGAAGAAAGCAGATGGTGGCCTTTGAGGAGCATTGGGATCTTTTTTCTTTCCTTTCTTATCACCTTTGGGAGGAACATAATTTTCATCTCCCTGCCATAGTGAGCTTTCTCACTTTTTGCCAAATCTCAAATTTTGACCTTTTTTTGCAGACATGGTCTTCCATCTCTCTGAACATTTCTTAGAGAATTTGGCAAAATTGATAAAAGAGTCTAGGTGTTTCTTCTTGTGCTTTTGCTGGCAAGTCTGCACAAAGCAGGCATACAAGGACATTCATGCCCCACGGTTTATTGGAAGGTCCTTTACTCATGATGACAGAATGGCGTCTGTCTACCTGGTGTGAGCGTTTCCTCAGAGTCCTGCAGAGTGGCCGGATCCAACAGAGAGGCTTCCTTCCCAGGGCTCTGGTGTGAACTGGTTTGACAGGTGGATTTTTGAAAGAACCAAATAAAACTTCTAGAAATGGAAAATATAAACACTGAAACTAAAAACTCAGTAGACAGATCGTATTTGCGGGGTTTTTGTTTGTTTGTTTTAATTCTACATTCTAGCCCATCAAGAATCAGTGGACAGATTAGATGGTAGTTTAATCACAGCTGAGGACAGAATTGGTTTCCTGGCAGCTAGATCCGAGGAAATCACTAGGCACACAGATAAAGATATAGAAAACAGGGAAGAGAAGTTAGCAGGCAGAATAATGGTCCCCCCAAAGATGTCCATGTCCTAATCTCCGGAAGCTGTGGCTATATTAGGTTATTTGGAAAAGGGGGAATTTAGGCTGCAGATGGAATTAAGGTTGCTAATTATCTAACCTTGAGTTGGGGAGATTATCCTGGATTATCCAGGAGGACCCAGTGTATCACAAGGGTCCTTATAAGTGAGAGAGAGGGAGAGAGAATGGAATGAGAACCAGAAAGATGAGGTGGCAATGTGAGAAAGACTTGTCCCAATGTTGCTGGGGTTTGGGCGGGGGGTGCGGGGGAAGTAGTTAGGACAGGGTCTCACTCTGTTGCCCAGGCTAGAGTGCAGAGGCATCATCATAGTTCACAGCAACCTCAAACTCCTTGGCTTAAGCTATCCTCCTGCCTCAGCCTCCCAAAGTGGTAGGATTACAGGCGTGAGCCACCAAGCCCGGCTGAGCTGCTGGTTTTTAAGATGGAGGAATGGGACAATGAATCCAGAAATGCAGGCAATTTAAAAACTGGAAAAGGTAAAGAAATGGATTCTCCCTTAGAGGCTCCAGAAGGACTACAGCCCTGCTGACACACTGATTTTAGCCCAGTGAGACTGATTCAGACTTCTAGCCTACAGAACTGTAAAACAATAAAGTATGCTTCCTTAAGCCACTAGGTTTGTGACTTATAACAATAGCAACAAAAGGCACATAAGATAGAAGGAAACCATCTACCATCTGTCTAATAAGAGAAAGAATAGAAGAAACACAATGTTTTTTAAGTGGCTGAGAATTTTGCAGAATTGAAGACATGAATCTTCAGACTGAGGGATCACACAAAAGTTTGAACGTGATCAATAATTATAAACTCTCCATAACCATAAACATTGTAGTGAAATATCTAAGACTGAAAGTCTTAAAAGCAAACTGAACCTCAAGCGTAGGCAAGAATAAGACAACCAGAGCTCTTTCTGGGAAGGCTACAAATGTCAGTGGTCAACCAATGCTATCAGTATTCAAAGTCAGACTCTAGGTGTGGCCCATGTGCCTGTAATCTGGACATCCTGGGTCTCAGTACATGCTCAGAGAAGAATTTAGACAAAGGAGATGGAAGGAATCTATTTCAACAGGGAGAGATTTCCTTTCTACCTTGTTCTCAGTCTTCTGCTTCAAGGTAAGAAAGGGGCAATGACAGAGGACGCAGGAAGAACCCTCTCTGGTAGAACATCTAGGTACTTCTTTCAAATGTCTAACTCCTAGAGATTATGTGAGATGGGCATAGTTCTTTCATAACTATATTACTGTTATGACCAAATAGACTTTCCTTCTCTGAACCATGGAAAATCCCCTTCTAGTTATGTGCCATACAACAGCATTTCTATTTTTCTTCCCATGAACCATCGACAACTGTCTTCTCTTCCATTCAGCTTCTATATCCACCTATCTTTCTACTCGCAGGTATAATTCTTTCTCTCGACAAGTATGAAACCCACCTACTAGCAAAGTGCCCACTTTAGCCATAACTTCTCCATCCACCTACTGAATCCAAGGGCTGTAGGTTAGGTAAGATGCCAAAGGGCAACAGGTCAAGGATGAAAATAGAGTGTGTGCTTCTCTTCCAGTGAGTTAACATGGTAGAGTGGCTGGAACATGGGCTTTGGAGACAGACAGACCTGGGTTTGAATCTTGGTCCCTCACTTTGCTAGTTGTGTAACCTTAGGTGAGTTGCTTAATTTTTCTGAGCTCCAGTTTCCTCATCTGTAACATAGGACCATCCTTGTAGAGTTGTGATGATTCGATTAGAGAAAGTGGGTAGCACAGTGCCTGGCATTTGTTAAGTGCCGATAAACGTCATCTCTCTAGCTTAGGTTGTCACAGGACTTCAGATAAGGGAACACAGGAAAGGACTCGACCAGAGGTGACTTCAAAGGCCAGTACCCGAAAGAGACACAAATTGTGCACCTGGTCTAGGCAGTAGGAACATTTTAAAAGCTCCTCTGGGCACTTGCAGACAGGGGTTGACAAATGAATATTCAAACAATTCAAGAATGTGCCTGGAGAGCACTGTGACCTTGGGAATGGATAGGGCTTGATGTCACTGGCACAGAGGTCATCAGCCATCTCTCTTATTCCAGACTGTTGCTTTTCCAGCAAATCTCCACCAGTAGAAAATTGGAATCATTATTAGTCAGAAGAGGGGGGAGGGCAAAACCTCAAAAGCCTCAGACTAAAAACATAGACAATTATTATATGCACATTAAAAATAAAAATTTTTTCTAAAAAGCCTCAAACTAGAGAGCTGACAGTAAGGTTGAGCAGCAAAGTAAGGGAGAATGTTGAGACAATCAAGATGAAAATAGGTGTGTTCTCTTTGGGGCCCCAGGACAGTAATCCTATCTGATGACTGTCACTGTTCCAGGGCTCAGTTTGCATACAGATTTGGGCATGCTTTGCCTGCAATCAGAAATATTAGACAGGAGGCTGGAGCCCTAAGTCAGCTTACCACATTAGCTTCCATCATTTGCATTCCAGCCCGGCCCATCCTCCCTGGCATAGCAGGAAGCGCAGTAGCTGGACGCCTCTCGGTGACGCCCTCCCCCATTCTTCATCTCATCACAGGGGTTGGGGGGAGACTATAGCACAGCAGCAGCAACCAAACCTGGGATCAGACAAGTCCAGCTTCTGTTTCTTATTATCTGTTTAACCTTGGGAAGTCACTTCCTCCTGTTGCATCTTAGTTAACTTGGTTATTACATGAGGATAAAAACAGTATCTACTGATGGGGGATTGGATTAAATGGGGTACTCCATTTAAAGGACTTAGAATATACCTGACATATAGTCAATGCTCAATAAAAGTTATCATTATTATAACAGGCTACTGCAGGCCCTGCCCTGGGGTCCCTCTAACATAGGGAACACAGATGTTCTCACATTCTCTCCCTCATCTCTCATGTTTGATGTCCACCACAGGAAGGGGCAGTACTTTCACCATCGATTGCTCAAGGTTTGAACAACATGGGGTGGATCCCTCTGCTCTAGATATGGTATTTGACAGAAAGGCCTTCCGTCCAGCCACCAACCTCAGTGTCCCCACCCAAGTCAACATCTCTTTTACGCTGTCTGCCATCCGAAACGTGGTGAGTTCTGGCCACTCTAGCCATCCTGGCGTCCTTAGCTTTTTCCCGGCCCCTGGCAAGCTGACCCCCCAAAGCCTTTAACCACACTGTAGCTTCCTCCACCATTGCTATAGGGCATTTGCCTGGCATGGGGATCTCAAAGAAGCTCTGTGCAGTTTAGCAGGGTGAGGTATAACAGCACATGGAAGAGAATCTTTTCTTCTCACCCTGGCTGCACACCAGTGTCCAGGATCCACCATCAGAGGTTCTGTTTGGATGAAAGCCAGGCATTGGTATTTGTGAGCTCTCATTTGTAAGTTACAGCCGGCTTGAGAAGCACTGATTTCCTCCAGCCCTGCTGTGAACTTCCCTGCCTGTGGCTGGACACATCTGTTTTGATCAAGCTTTTGTCCTGGACTTGTAATGTTGGCCTTAATCACAGCATCCCCTTTATACACCTTGGGGGTTGGTAAACAAAAATGTGAAGGGGGGATGAAAAGACTTCTTACCGGCAACATGCTGGAAAGAGGAAATTCTTTTGGCAGGATGAACGGCCACAGCTCTTTTCATCGTTCCTGTGGCTGGAAATGGTATGGCCAACTCTTTATTCTCCCTCTTCATTTAGTATCAGAAAGGATTTTAAACAAAGATAGAATAATTATGACTTTTTATGTACCTAACATCATTTTGGAACACATGAAGGAGAAATTGAAAAATTCACCATAATGGTGAGAGGCTTCAATACACTGCTTTCAAAAGTCAAGTAAATAAAGAGTAAATATGTATGGTGATTTTTAACAGCATAATTAAGAATCTTAACCTAGACTGGGCGCAGTGGCTCATGCCTATAATCCTAGCAGTTTGGGGGGCTGAGGCAAGAGGATTGCTTGAGGCCAGGAGTTTGAGACCAGCCTGAGCAACATAGTGAGACCTCATCTCTACAAAAATTTAAAAATTAGCTGGGCGTGGTGGTGAGCGACTGTAGTCCTAGCTAACTGGGAGGCTGAAGCAGGAGGGTCGCTTGAGCCCAGGGATTCAAGGCTGTAGTGAGCTATGATCACATCACTGCACTCCAGCCTGGGTGACAGAGCAAGGACCTGTCTCAAAAAAAAAAAAAAAATTTAAAAAAAGAAATTATGAACTTGAAATGGAGGGCATACATACGAAAATCTACAGAATGTAGCCAAAGCATAACTCAGTGGAAAATTTATATTTTAAGTGCATTGATCAGAAAATAAGAGGGGATTAGGGGGGAAATGACTGTAAGCTTATTAGAAATGTATTTAATCTCAGGCCCCCCCTAAGATGACCAGCCATCCCAGCCTGCCCAAACTGAGGGGCCTTCAGGCCATGGGACTTTCAGTGCTAAAACCAAGAAAGTTCCTAGCAAGCCAGGATAAGTTAGTCACCCTACCCACCGGATCAGAATCTGCATTTCAACATGATCCCCAGGTGTTTTATATGCACAGTGAAGTTTGAGAAGCATTGATCTCATGCAAACCTTTATCTAATGTGTATAGAGCTCCCTGTTCTGGCTGTGGCCACAAACTGCAGCTGCTGACATTAAAAGTGCCTTGAGACTAGACAAGCCCTTCCAGAGTTGGACAGTCCTTGAAAACATTTCCCAGAGAAAGTTACCAGCCTTGGAAAAGAGAGCTGGTCACCACAAAGGCAACAGAAGATAGTACCCAGCACCCGCCAAGTAGAGGAAGACCACTAAGGCTCTTGGCTTCAAAGAACCCAAGGGCTTGTTCTCTCCTCGCAACAGAGACCAGTGAGAGATAATTAAGACTTGCTATATATTAATCCTAACATATAATAATCTCCAAACAACATTACAGTTTACAAATCCTTCCATACCCTATTTCATTTATAGCCACTACTACCCTTATTTCACACTGAAATTCTAGCTCAGAGAGGCTGAGTTACTGATCTTTCAGCTCCAAATCTATTCCTACTATAAAAGGAGAGTATTACCCTGATCATCAGTAATTTCTCACTAAAGTAGAAAAACAGAGGGGTCAAACTTTATGAAGAAATGAACACAGGGAGGTTCAATTTTATCCGTAATTATTTCTTGGGAAAAAAGTCAAAATACTGACTCCACAAAATTGGGAGGTGGATACACAGATGTTATTGCATTGTTTTATATACTTTCCTATAAGCTTGAAATATTCTATAACTTCTGTTTTTTTAAAGAAGAAATTGAAGGGCAGGAGAAAATAACTCCAATGCATGTCAGGCTCTCACCTCTCCTCCACCTGGCCTGTAGGTCTGGGACAACCCATTTATCAGCTGGAACCCAAAGAAGTGTAAGGGCATCACCAATATCAGTGTGGCAACCAAGAATCTGTGGCTCCCAGACATTTTCATCGTTGAGTCGTGCGTATCTGGGGAAAGTCAGAGGGCAGTCCCAACTCCTGATATCAATAGAGATTACAATTTACCATTGGGGCTACCATAAGTGGTCTTTAGATGGCTAAGAAACAATCGGAGAGATAAGAAAAAAACCACAGCACCTGCCTCCCACCTCCCATCTCTCTTCTAGCATTGATGTGGATGAGACCCCGCAAGGCCTCATAGCATATGTAAGTAATGACGGTCGCATCAGGTATAAGAAACCCATGAAGGTGGCCAGCATCTGTAGCCTGGACATCTTCTACTTCCCTTTTGACCAGCAGAACTGCACACTCACCTTCAGGTCATTTATCTACACAGGTGAGTTGCAGTGGGTTTCAGGGATGGGGTGAATGAAACAACCAAAAAGGCAATAAAAAATAAAATATAAAGTAACTGTGAGTAAATGGTAACCAAGGAGTGTGGGTGGAGCAAAGAATAAGGCTGTATGGATGCAAAAATATTTTCCATAAAGGCAGAACCCACATCTCCCTTGTTGTCACCATCCCGAGCTGCTAGCAAACTTCCTGGCATATGGTAGTCGCTCAAAAATGTTTGCTGAGTAAAAGCATGGGAAAAGAGAGTGCAGTTGATCTAGGAAACTATATCCTTGGATATATGATTTGGAGGATGATTTGGATGGGTCTCACTTTCAGTGGATAACATGTTGCTGGGCATGGAGAAAGAAGTGTGGGAGATAGAGGACACGTCCCGGGACATCGTTCAGACCCATGGAGAGTGGGAGTTCCTGGGCATCAACAAGGCCACCCCAAAGATGTTGGTGGGAGACAACCTATACGATGAGATCATGTTCTATGTGAGCTCGGAGGCCTTTGCTTTCTCCTTCTTTGATTGCTCTTGCCCTTGCCTAGAATCTCCACCAAATGAGTATCTCCCAAGTTTCAGGGTCTCTCAACCTTTACCATTTTCTGCCTGAGGCCAGAACCCTCTCTCCTGGCTGCCCAGCCTCACTCTCCTTCCTAAAACTCGTGGCTCTGGCCTACCCCTCTTGGCTGGTTCCATATCAGATTATGAAGCTTCATTCCACATAGCTCCAGATCCCAGGGTGTTATCAAACCAATGAAAAATGCAGAGACAGAAACAGTCACTGCTATTCTTGGCAATGAGCAGCTATTTCTGGATTTGGGATTTCCTCTGACCCCATATCCACTCCTGTCTCTCCCCTCCCCACTAGGTGGCCATGAGGCGCAGGCCCACCCTCTACATCATAAACCTCCTAGTGCCCAGTAGCTTTCTGGTTGCCATCGACGCCGTCAGCTTCTACCTGCCGGCAGAAAGTGGGAATCGCGCCCCATTCAAGATAACTCTCCTGCTGGGCTACAACGTCTTCCTGCTCCTGATGAATGACTTACTCCCCACCAGTGGCGCCCCCCTCATCAGTATGGCTTCTCCAACCTTTGGGAAGAGAAGAGTGGGAACTAACTCAGGGAAGGGAGGTGTACTGGGAAAAGGAGGCTCCATGCCTGCCAAGGTGGGATCGGAAGAGAGAAGTCCTGAGTGGTGCCTCTGGCCCTCACACAGGCCCACCTTCCCTCCAGCTGTCTACTTTGCCCTGTGTCTGTCGCTGATGGTGCTCAGCCTGCTAGAGACCGTCTTCATCGCCTATCTGCTGCACCTGGCCACCAACCAGCCCCCACCCATGCCGAGGTGGCTCCACTCCCTGCTGCTGCACTGCACCTGCCCAAGGAAATACTGCCCCACTGTGTCCCACAAGGGAAACGAGGGCCTGGGTCTCCCCCCCGCCCAGCTGCCTGGTGAGGGAAGTCAGCCCCCCACTTGCTCTTCCCACACCCCCACTTCTCTGCCCCTGCTTCTCTCCCTGGGCGGATAACTTTCACAGCCTAGGGCTCAGTCTCTGTCTTTCCGTAGGTGTGAAGGAGCCAGTAGAGTTGGTGGAGAAGTCGCCAGGCCCGGGAGAGGCAGAGCCGGCTGGGGGCTCAGGATGGACAAGGGCCCAGCGGGAGCAGGAGGCCCAGAAGCGGCACAGGGTGGAGCTGTGGGTGCAGTTCAGCCACATGATGGACACCCTGCTCTTCCGCCTCTATCTGCTCTTCATGGCCTTCTCCATCCTCACGGTCATCGGCCTCTGGAACACCTAGGCATGATGTCTATCTGCTCCTGCAGATCCCAGCTGCTTCTGGCCTCCAGGGATCAGCCAGGTCTTTGCCCTTTCCCAAGAACCAACTGTCATATCCCCAAAGATTACCAAATCCCTGCTGTATTCCATGTATACTAATCCAGACCTGCTGGTCAGTCTCATTCAGTCCCAGACATTTGCTCCTTGGTCCGGCATTCTGTTGGTTTCCCTCAGTCCTACCATGTGGTTCTAGGACCCCTTTATGTCTTGTGCATAGCAGGTTCTACCTCCTTTGCCTGCTAACTTGTCCCAATAAATCATTTTACAGAGATTTCTGGCTCTTTGTCATGTCATAGAGTAGAAACTTAAATATTCAGGACTGATAGTTTCAAAATATCACCTGTGCATTCCTTTGCCTGTGATAAAGCTTGGATGTCATAAGGCTGTGGTCCCCAAACCCCAGGCACAGACCAGTACCAGTCCATGGCCTGTAAGGAACCAGACTGCACAGCAGGAGGTGAGTGTCGGGCACACAGGGAAGCTTCATCTGTCTTTTTACAGCCATTCCCCATCACTAGCATCACCACCTGAGCTCTACCTCCCGGCACCAATTGAATGGAAAAATTGTCTTCCGTGAAACTGGTCCCTGGTGTCAAAAAGGTTGGGGACCACCGTCATAAGGGATGATCCACTCACTTTAAGTCCAATGTGACAACTCTCCTATTTGAGAAGTTTTAATTCTCTTAGGTGTTTTCAAAAACATATGTTCTTACTAGTAGAGTCTTTTGATTCATCTTTTTCACTATCTTGTACTGATTTCATCTTAATACTCTCTCAATTTGTTTCATTTTATTCTTTTTCTTATTTTCCAAGTTGAATTCTCCATTAAAGTATTCTCGGTCTTTCTATAATATAAATTTTACTCTGAGAATAGCTTCAGCTATATCTCATAGGTTTTAGAATAAAGTGTTCTCCTCTTCATTACTTCAGAGACAATTTATAATTTGTTTTTATTTCCTCTTTGATCTAAAGGCTATTTGGGAGAGTCTGACTTAATGTCCATGGACAAGGGGGTTTTGTTATTGTTATCTTTTTCATTGTTAATTCCCAGTTTTTTTGGTTTATGATCAGAGAGTATGTTCTTTAAATTTAAAACCTTTTGGATTTATAAAGCTTTCTTGCAGGCTGAATGCATGATTGGTTTTGTAACAGGTTTTGTTTTAGGACATTAAAAATGTATATATTCTCTATTTATATGTACATCTACTAAGTAGAGTGTATTGATTGCATTATTCCAGTCCTCTTCAGCGGTCCCCAACCTTTTTGGCACCAGGGACCAATTTCATGGAAGACAATTTTTCCACCGACTTGGGGGAGGGATGGTTTCAGGATGATTCAAGCACATTACATTTATTGTGCACTTTATTTCTATTATTATTACATTGTAATATATAATGAAATAATTATACAACTCACCATAATGCAGAATCAGTGGGAGTCCCGAGCTTGTTTTCCTCCAATTAGACCGTCCCATCTGGCAGTGATAGGAGACAGTGACTGACTTGACAGGAGGTAGAGCTCACACGGTGATGCGAGCGATGGGGAGCAGCTGGAAACACAGACGAAGCTTCGCTCGCTTGCCTGCTGCTCACCTCTGTTGGGCAGCTAGGTCCTAACAGGCCACAGACTGGTACCGGTCCGTGACCCAGGGGTTAGAGACTATAGCTCTATATCACAGTTTGTTTTTTGTCTACCTGGTCTGTTAAAGCTCAAAACTATTTTATTCGTGTTCTCTGGGTAGTTGTAGTTTTCCTTTTATACATTTGACTGTTATGTTATATGATGCATAGAAGGATATGGTTACTATATGTTCTGGAATTATACCTGATTTTATTCTTATATAATGTCACTATTTGTTCTATTCAATATGTTTGAACATGATTTCCATTAGTATGATAATGTTGCAAGTCTTGCTTTTGCCTGGTATATTTTTGCACATCTCTTTTATTAATTCTTGATTAATTTTTGGCAGGGTCATATACATACAAGGTACAAATGTCAAAAGGCACATACGGTACCAATCTTTGTTTGCAGCCACCTAATTCTCTCTAGAAGCATTCACTGTTACTTTCCTTGTGCGTCTTTTAGAGTACCTCATTTTCCATCTTGCCTTGTCATTTTATTTTAGATGCGTTTTTTATAAACAACGTAAAGCTGGATTTTAATTCAGTGTCTTCCTTTTGATAGATGAATTCACCTGTTTACATTTAGAGAAAAAGCTGATACATTTGGTTTTATTCCTCCCGCATAGTTTATGTTTACCATTTATATTTCTTGATGCTGTTACCTCTATTTTCCATTCCTTTACTTTTGCTGGCTTGATCTAGTTTCCGTTCATTTTTTTTTTCCTCCTGTAAAATGAAGTCCTGCAATGCTTCTTAAATTCTGCTCATGATTATCTTCAAAACAGTTATAATTAGAACTACATTTTTCTAGTAATACATCAAAACTAAATTATAATTCTGTTCCCCCACTGAAGTGTTTTATTTGCCTATTCCTCCCCAAACCCAGCAAAGTGAAAACTTTTTTTAAAAGTTTACTTTCTCACTCTTCCCCCTACCTTCATCTCAACAATTAGCATTTGCAAATACAGTCTAAAATTTTTAGTACAAGGACATTATTTTTTCTTATGGTTTGACTCTTCATTTTCAAGGATCCTTGCTTTTTAGTAATGGTTCATTTACTCTATAATTTAACTCTGTAGAGGTTGAGTATCCCCTTTCCAAAATGCTTAGAACCAGAAGTGTTTCAGATTTTGGATGTTTTTGGATTTTGGAATATTTGCATATATAATGAGATATCATGGGGATAGGACCCAAGTCCAAACACAAAATTCATTTATGTTTCATATACACCTTATACATGTAGCCTGAAGGTAACTTTATACAATATTGTTAATAATTTTGTGCATGAAACAATGTTTTGACTGCAACCCCTCAAAAGAGGTCAGATGTGGAATTTTCCACTTGTGGCATCATGTCAGCACTCAAAAAATTTTGTATTTTGGAGCATTTCAGATTTCAGATTTTCAGATTACAGATGCTCAAGTTGTATATTCTAAGATCCACAGTTTATCTCAGTTTCCCTCCTCTTTGTCTTCTTCTATCAAGAAAACTTTGTTCTGTTTTAATTGCCACCTAGTTAGCATACTTCTCTCAAGTATTTTCTTCAAGTAGTGTACTGGGTATATGCTCTTACTCCTTGTGTGTCTGACAGTGTCTCTTGTTTTGACAAATAACACTTTCTTGGCTAGGCATAGATGGTACAGGTCTATAATCACAGACCCCACTCCCACACCCAGTTATCTATACCTGTTATTCTAGTTTCTAATGTCTTAGATGAGAAATCCAAGGCTGCTCTCATTCTCTCCCTTTTGAAAGGAATATCTGAATGCTTAGAAGAATTTCTATTTACCCTTGGAATTTAGAAATTTCATTAGACCATATCTAGATGCGTGTGTGTGTGTTTTCACTGATTCTGTCTATGTCTCAGCGATCTTTTTCAACATGAATATTCAAACCTTTCTTCTGCTTGGGGGATTTATTTCTAAGATTTAAGTAACACTCTACTCTTTTACATCTGTTCTTTTCCTGTTCTGGAATTTCTGCTATTTACAAGGTAGGTCTCATGGATCTGTCCTCCAAACTGTCTTTTTTTCTTCATGCTTCCATTTCTTTGTGGTTTGGCTTTGTGTTATGACCAATCTTTCAGACAACCAATTCCATTCTCAGTAGTGACCATTTCTACTCTCAGTTCATCTATTGAACGATTTAATTAAAAATAAGGCTTTTCATAAATTCTTTTAGTGTTCTAATCACATGTCCTAGAAACTATCTTCTCTTCTTCATTAATCCTACTTCAGTATAAGCCCCTGTCCTCAATATTCGCATAATCATTGATGTGGTTAATTTTATGTGTCAACTTGGCTAGGCTATGGTGCCCAGATATCTGGTCAAACACTAGTCTAGATGTTGCTGTGAAGGTACTTTTTTGTATGTGATTAACAATCAGTAGACTTTCAATAAAATAAGTTACCCTCCATAATTTGGGTGAGCTTTATCTCATACAATCAATTGAAGTCCTTAAGAGCAAAGATTGATGTTTTCTGAAGAAGAAGGAATTCTGCCTCAAGGCTACACCATAAAAACCCTGCCTAAGTTTCCAGCCTGCTGGCCTGCCCTGCAGATTTTGGACTCAGACTACAACATCAGTTCTTCCCAGAATCCCAGCCTGCCACCCACAATCATGTGAACTAATTCTTTAAAATAAATATCCCACCCCCTTTTCTCTCTCTCTCTCTCCATGAATATGAGAGAGTGTGAGAGTGGGGTGTGGGGTGTGAGAGTATAAGTGTGTGTGTGTGTGTGTGTGTGTGTATGTGTGTGTTGTTTCTCTGGAGAACCCTGACTAATACAGTTAGGCTTCCTGAGACTGAGTCCCCTTAAGCAAATTGTAAGTTTTCTTTGCTCGTGATTTTTATCCCCTCAGCACCTATATAGGCCATACTGTGAGATTCTTTTGAAGAAGAGCAAACCATCTTAACTATGGAAGGCCTGGAATAGACTGCTTTTATGAACCAGTGAGGAAACATTTTCCTTCTACGGAAGCACACAGAGGGCATTTCTCAATTCCCAGGTCAATCCAGGAGCAGGTAGCAATCCTCCCCCATCTTTAGGGACTAGGAATAATTGAACACATCAGTGCAATTTCCCCTGTCCCCAACATGAACCAGACAGGCCATCCAACAACCACTGCAGCAAACAGTGGCAGCTGTTCCCCAAGTTCACAGTCTTCCACTTGCTAGGCCCCTTCGGAGGACTGTGAAGTTCTGATCTTTACACCAACCTCAAAGAGAGACAAGCTTTCTCCTCGATACTGGTCCATATCACTCAGTTGGGACTGAGAGAGGAGAAACAAAAGCACGGATCTGACCATCTCCCTTCTTTCCACTGTCTCACCTCTTTTCACTGCCTTATTTTCCCCATGATCCCCTAGGATATTAGAGGATTATCATCATTCTTCCTGGCTCTAGTTTTTTTTTTTTTTTTTTTTGAGACAGAGTCTCACTCTGTTGCCCGGGCTGGAGTGCCGTGGCGTCAGCCTAGCTCACAGGCAACCTCAGACTCCTGGGCTCAAGCCATCCTCCTGCCTCAGCCTTCCGAGTAGCTGAGACTACAGGCATGCGCCGCCACGCCCGGCTAATTTTTTTTTCTATACATTTTTAGTTGTCCGATTAATTTCTTTATATTTTTAGTAGAGACAGGGTCTCGCTCTTGCTCAGGCTGGTCTCGCACTCCTGAGCTCAAACAATCCGCCCGCCTCGGCCTCCCAGAGTGCTAGGATTACAGGCGTGAGCCACCGCGTCCGGCCCTGGCTCTAGTTTCTTGACTAAATGGCAGACAAAATTATCTTCCTAGATTATGGGAAAACTCATGATCTGACCAACCAGGCCTGCTGCTTGGTATACTTAAAAGGCTATAAAATATATAGAAATTTCTTTCATTTTCATACTGCCTATTATCTTGCTACATAATCACACTTTTAATATAAGCCATTAAATGTTGCCTTTTTCAAACCTGGGTTTTTCATTTTTCACAAATTGTAAATTTATAGAGAGAGGGAGAGAAGGAAGATAATCAAAAGAAATTTAAGATGTATAACTTCAATGTAATCATGATAAAATATCAAACAAACCTAAACTGAGTTTAATAATTTGAAAAAGCTTCCCATAGGCATAGACAGCTTCACTGGTAAATTTTACCAAATATTGAAAGAAGAATTGATACCAATTCTATGCAATGTCTTCCAGAAATTAAAAGAGGAGGAAACATTTCACAACACATTCTATAAGATCAGTATTATTCCCCAGATACTAAAACCAGACAGATGTTATATAAAAAGGAAACTACATACAAATATCCCGTATGAATATAGATGTAAAAATCCTCAAGGAAATACTAGCAGACTGAATCTAGCAGCATATTAAAAGGATTATACACAATGAACAAATGGGATTTATCCTAATACAAGGTTGGTTTAACATCAGAAAATCAATTACTGTAACATACCATATTAAGAGAACAAAGGACAAAACCCACATGATAATTTCCACACCTGCAGAAAAAGCATTTGACAAAATCCAACACCTTTTTTAATTTAAAAAAATAAACACTCAACAAACAGAAAATAGAAGGGAACTTCCTCAATCCGATAAAGGGCATCTATCAAAAACCTACAGCTAACATCATACCAAATGGCAAAAAATTGAATGCTTTCTCCCTAAACTTGGGAACAAGACAAGAATACCCATTCTCTCAATCTCTATTCAACATTTTTACTTAACATTAGCCAGAGCAATTGGTAAGAAAAATAAATAAAAGTCATCTAGATCGGAAAGGAAGAAGTGAAACTATCTCCATTCACAGGTGATATGATTTTGTAAATAGAAAATCTCAAGGAATTCACAAAAAAAATCTATTAGAACTAATAAATGAGTTCAGAAAGGTTACAGGATACAAGATCAACATACAAAAAGCATTGTATTTATATACACTAGCAATAAACAATCTGAAAATAAAATTAAAGATCATTTTTTAAAAATAAAACATTTAGGAATAAACTTAACAAAAGAAATGCAAGACATATACCGAAAACTACAAAATATTTTTGAAAACAGTTAAAGAAGATCTAAATAAGTGTTAAAGATGTGAAAAACTTGGCTGGGCACAGTGAAATCACTCCTGTAATCCCAGCACTTGAAGCCAGGAGTTTGAGACCAGCCTGGGCAACATAACAAGAACCTGTTTCTTCAAAAAATAAAAAATTAGCTGGGCATGGTGGTGTGTGCCTGTAGTCCTAGCTACTTGGGAGGCTGAGCCTGGGAGTTGGAGGTTGCAGTGAGTGGGCCGTGGTCACCCCTCCAGGTGACAGAGTGAGACCCAGTCTCACAAAAAAAAAAAAAGTGGAAAACTTAATATTGTGAAGATGTTGATATTCCCCCAAATTAATCTACAGATTCAATGCAATCCCTATCATAATCCTAGTTGCCTTTTTGCAGAAATTGACAAGCTGAGTCTAAAATTCATGTGGAAATGCAAGCAGCCCAGAATAGCCAAAACAATGTTAGAAGAGAACACAGTAGGCTCACACTTCTCAATTTCAAAAAAAATGCAAAAAAATGACTTTGGACCCTTACTTCACACCAAAAATTAACTCAGAATGGATCATGGTCCTAAATATAAGAGCTAAAACTCTTAGAAGAAAACACAACAGTAAATCTTCATGATCTTGTATTGTGCCATGATTTCTTAGCTATGACATCAAAAGCACAAATGATAAAAAGAAATATAGATAAGGTGACTTTATCAAGTTGAAAACTTTCATGCTTTAAAGAAGCCATCAAGAAAGTGAAAAAAGGCCAGGTGCAGGGGCTCCCACCTGTAACCCCAGGACTATGGGAGGCTGAGGCAGAGGATCACTTGAGGCCAGGAGTTCGAGACCAGCCTGGGCAACATAATGAGACCCCAGGTGAAAAACAAGAAAAGACTAAGGAATTAATTGTCACAGATTGGAGGAGACTAAGAAGTGAAAACTACACACAAGATGAGATCTTGATCTAATTCTGGAACAGAAAAATGATATTAAGGGGGGAAATTGTTGAAATTCTAAAAAGGCCTGTAGTTTACTGAATAATATTGTACCAGTGTTAGCTTCCCGGCTTTCAGAATCGTACTATGGTTATGTAAGTTGTTAACTTTAGGGGGAAAATATTATACTATTTTGCAACTTTTTTGTACATCTAGAATTACTTCAAAATGAATTTTTTGAGAGAGAAATTTAAAAGACATTTCAACCAATTACAATATCAACTTTATTTTGATCCTGAACAAAACAATAGTTAAAAGAAAAAACTCACATGAAAATTGGGAAAATTGGAACACTGAGTAGTTAATGATACTAAAAATCATTGTTAATATTCAGTGGAATAATGATATCGTGGTTATTTTTGTTAAATAATACTTTTTTCTAGAGATAAAGGTAATATTTACAGGCCGGGCGCGGTGGCTCACACCTGTAATCCTAGCACTCTGGGAGACCGAGGCCGGTGGATTGTTTGAGCTCAGGAGTTCGAGATCAGCCTGAGCAAGAGCGAGACCCTGTCTCTACTAAAAATAGAAAGAAATTAATTGGACAACTAAAAATATATAGAAAAAACTAGCTGGGCATGGTGGTGCATGCCTGTAGTCCCAGCTACTCGGAAGGCTGAGGCAGGAGGATAGCTTGAGCCCAGGAGTTTGAGGTTGCTGTGAGCTAGGATGACGCCACGGCACTCTAGCCCAGACAACACGGTGAGACTCTGTCTCAAAAAAAAAAAAAAAAAGGTAATATTTACAGATGAAATGATAAAATTTATATGATTTGCTTCAAAATAATCTGAAGAGAAAGAGGAAAGCATGGAGGCAAGTATTGATGAAACAAGACTGTCGATGAGTTGATCATTGTTTCATGTGGTGATGGGTACATGGGATTCATTGTACTATTTCTCTACTTTGCATATGTTTAAACTTTTTTATTATAAAATGTTTGTCCTTAGAATTGCTTGTTTCTTTCCCTTTATCTCTTTTCTGTTACAAATCCTAATCTCTTCTCCAGCAGATGCATACCTCAGGTCAACCAGAGATAATGTCATATATTCAGAAAAGTTAAAAAAAAAAAGTCACATTACTGCCTCTCAAAATATTATCTACAGTTAACCTGGTATTATTGACACAAAGTTTAAGGCAGTGGCTTCCAGTTCGGGGGCTATGGACCTAGGGAACCAACTCCATGGCATTGGCAAATACAGAAGTATTGACTGTAGATGATTGTAGATTGTAAACAATATATTACTGAATTTTATTTCTTCATCCAGTCTTTATGTGAATAATGAAAAGATCTTAGAATGTTTTAACCCTAATCAATCACTTCCTTCCTGACTTACGTGTATAAATAGTTGAACACTTTCTTTTAATCCCCCAACTTAGACATTAACATTATTTTATATCATCAATGTTTGTTTATATTTACTCACACACTGAGCATTTTCTTTACTAGAACTTCCACCTTGCACCTCAGATCTTTGTTCTGGAGTTTTCTTCTGCTTGGGGTATGTCTTTTGACAGTGTTGTTCAAGAGAACTTTCTGCGATGCTGGAAATGTTCTGTCTCTGCACTGTCCAATATAGTAGCCACTAGCCACATGCAGCTATTGTGCATTTGAAATGTGGCAAATGTGACTGCAATACTGAATTTTTAATTGTGTATAATTTTAATTTTAATAGTCATATGTGGCTAGTGGCTACTACATGAGACAATGTAACTTTAGAAGTTTCTTTAGTGAAAGTCTTTTTAAAATTTTTTTGTATTGATATATAATAGTTGTACATATTTTGGGGGTACATGTGATATTTTGATACATGTATACCGTGTGTAATGATCAAATCAGGGTAATTGGGATATCCATCACCTGAAACATTTATCTTTTCTTTGTGTTGGGAACATTACAATTCTTCTCTTCTAGCTATTTTGAAATATATAATAAATTATTGTTAACTGTAATTTCTCTCTACTGTACTATCAAATAATAGAACTTAATCCTTCTATCTGTCTTTTTGTACAACTTAACCAACTTTTCTTCAGTCTCCCCCGAGTAATCATCTTTTGATGGCCAATTGTCTCTATTTTTGTTTCTCTGAAAATGTATTTATTTTATTCTTGTTCTTGAAAGATAATTTTTCTGGGAAGACAATTCTAGGTTGATGTTATTTTCTCTCAACACTTTGAAGATGCTATGCCATTCTCTTCTGGCTTCCATTTTTGCTCAATAAAGTCAACCTAATTTGTTCCCTTTTAGGTAATACTGTATGTATTTTCTCTCTGGTTGTTTCTAATCTTTTTTTTTTTGTCTTTGGTGTTTTGCCACCAATAAGTGCCACAGTGTTGCTAACCTATACCTCACCAGATTCAAGGACTCCTTCCTGTCCAGGCTTTGGAAAAACTCTGGCTTTTTCTCCTGGTCAAGGCTTTTTAAAATTTCTTTCAGAGACGGGGTCTTGCTCTGTTGGCCAGGCTGGAGTGCAGTGGTGTGAGCATAGCTCACTGAAGCCTCGAACTCCTGGGCTTAAGTGACCCTCCTGCCTCAGCCTCCCAAGCAGCTGGGACTACCCACCTTCACCTGGCTAATCCTGGTTAACTCTTTAAGAGGAAGTTCCTGCAACAGAACTCTTGGCACCTGTGACCTGTTTCTATGGTGAGCAACCATTCCAGCGTGCCAGGGACTGAGCAGTTTCCCTCAGTTGAGGATGCAGAACTTTCAGTGCTAAAACTGGGACAGTCTTAGGCAAATGGGGACAGTTGGTCACCCTACCTACTTCCCCTCCTTCATACCACAGCCTCCCCACTCCTAGAGCACACACGTTCCTCTGGGAAGGCTGGATAGAGCAAGTCAGGCACAGCTTCACATTGTTCCTACAATTCCTCCCGGCTCTGGATTCAAGACCCTGATGTTCAGGCTGATCTACTTGGCCATACTTTTTTTTCCTGGCAATGCCGTCTCAGGCAACCTATTGTCTCTCTCCAATCCAGCCCCATTCGGGAAGCTCAAGCTCTCTTCAAGGAGGTTGGTCTGTACATGTCTGGACCTCAGAGCAACCAGGTAAGATTCTTCTCCACGGGGTTCTGGGGTCCATGAACATCATAGATGTGGCTGGCTCTCACTCACAGCCCTGGAATGCTAAAAGGTACCTAAACAGTCCAGTGTAACAATTGGTAAGGAGGTCGGTGCATAACACAGCAATGAGCTCTAGGGGGCGGTGTTGCCTAACTCCACAAGTCACCCTTAGCATCTCATCAGGACCCAACCAAAGTAGTGTATTTATTGTTAGTTACTTTATTTTCATTTTTTCTCTCTTCTTCTCTCTGCTTAAGTTTTTAAGCGAAGTTTCTTTTAAAAAATCCCAACCTGTTTCAACTGAACTGTGGATAAAATTTAAAGGATTTTTTTTCTCCCAAACCTCAGCGTGGAAAACAAAGAAGGTTGTTATGCCTCTGGAGACTGGGTATATCTCCAGAGGAGACAGTGAGAACAGGCAAGAACTTAGAATTTTATTTCTTTTGTCATTTTCTAGCAATCTGGGACATGGACAGTAAAGATCTCAGTTATCCTGTAGCATATTTAGAACCCTTAACTTTCAGAACGACTCCAGACCCAAATGTAACTAGAAAAATAAACAACACTCAACCGCAGTGAACAACCAGCTCTGATCACTGAGCAACTAGTGAGCCCTGCTGAGAAGCACGAAAGGCCCTACGATTTATCCTGACAGTTAGAAGAAAACATAGAGGAAAAGCTTCACGGCATTGGATTCGGCAATGATTTCTGAAATGACAACAAAAATACAGGCAACAAAAGAAAAAATATATAAGTTGAACTTCACCCAAACTAAAACTTCTATACATCAAAAGACACTATCGAAGGAATCAAAAGGCAATCCAGGCCGGGCGTGCCGGGCGTGGTGCCTCACGCCTGTAATCCTAGCACTCTGGGAGGCCGAGGTGGGTGGATCGTTTGAGCTCAGGAGTTTGAGACCGGCCTGAGCAAGAGCAAGACCTCATCTCCACTAAAAATAGAAAGAAATTAATCAGACAACTAAAAATGTATAGAAAAAAAAATTAGCCAGGCGTGGTGGCGCATGCCTGTAGTCCCAGCTACTCGGGAGGCTGAGGCAGAAGGATCAGTGAGCCCAGGAGTTTGAGGTTGCTGTGAGCTAGGCTGATGCCACGGCACTCTAGCCTGAGCAACAGAGCGAGACTCTGTCTCAAAAAAAAAAAAAAAAAAAAGTGGGCAAAGGACATGAATAGACATTTTTCAAAATACATACATATGGCCAACAAGTATATGAAAAAATCACTAATCATCAGAAAAATGCTAATTAAAACCACCATGAGATACCATCTTACACCATTCAGAATGGCTATTATTAAAAAATCAAAAAATGTTGGTAAGCATGCTAAAAAAAGGGAACACTTCTACACTGTCGGTAGGAATGTAAATTAGTACAACCTCTATAGAAAACAGCATAGATATTTCTTAAAGGACTAAAAACAGAACTACCATTCAATCCAGCAATCCCACTTCTGGGTATCTACCCAAAGGAAAAGAAATCATTGTATCAAAAAGACACCTGCATGTTTATCACAGCACTATTCACAATAGCAAAGATATGGAATCAACCTAAGTGTTCTTAAGCAGATGATTGAATAAAGAAAATGTTGTATATATACACAATGGAATATTATTCAGCTATTAAAAAAGAATGGAATCATGTCTTTTGCAGCAACATGGATGGAATAGGAAGCCATTATCTTAAGTAAAACAATTCAGAAGGCCAAATCCTGCATGTTCTCACTTATAAGTGGGAGCTAAATAACGTGTACACATGGAAGCAAAGTGTGAAATGATAGGCATTGGAGACTTAGAATGGCAGGAGGGCGGGAGAGGGGTGAGGGGTAAAAAGTTACTTACTGGGTACAATGTACACTATTCCGGTGATGGATACACTAAAAGTCCAAACTTCATCCCTATGCAACGTATCCATGTAACAAAATTGCCCTTTGTACCCCTTGAATTTTTACCAATAAATTTCTACAATTGGACCTACTTTCCATACCCTCTCAACCTCTCACCTCTGTGTAAGTGTGCTATTTATTTCCTTGCTAGTCCTATTTCATTCCTTTTTTCCCCTTTATTTCTGACTCTGAATTCGGAGGGCAGCTGAATACCTTCCTACACAACGTACATTCATTTAATAGAAAACCTTTACTGAGTTGCCTTCTGCCTTTTTTCCTCCAGGCTAAACTTTCCAAAAGCAAATGGTTTTCGCTCAGCGACCTCAAAAGGGAAGAAATGACAGACTTCTTGGTCCCACGAGGAGGGGGCCAGAGTACAGTGAGTCAAATCGGAATAGCCACGTGGCAACAACTCTCGGTCTTGCGAACTCCAAATCCCGACGTGCAACGCGGGGGTGGGTGGGAACAACGTTTGCAGAAACTGCAGAATCCTGTGACTGCAGAATTCGACAGTTCCCGCGCAGAAAGGCACGGTGCCTTGCTGGAAAGCTCCTTGCCTCCCGAGTGACGGCCAGGCTGCCGTGCCTCTCTTCCGCCGCCTCTCCATGCCAGGCTTGTTTTACTCTCGGCAGCCACCGCTTCTTTCCCCAAAACGTGATGCGCCCCTTCAGCGTCCGGCCTTTAGCTCGCAGTTTCCTCTGCCTGGAAAGTTTGCTGCTTAACTCCAGTCCTACTCAACTGAGCTTGTGTTCTTGGATCCGCCCCCGTCTCCACTCTGCTTAAGACAGAATAGGCTGATAGGCCGAATGCATGAATAGATGAAGACATCATAAAATAGTCACTGTTATCCCTACATAACTTGGCAGAAAGACTGTGGAACTGTGAAGTCAGATCAGGTTCCAATACCTGTTCTTCCACTTACTAGCTCCGTGAACTTCCCTCTCAGAGTTCAAGTAGTGTTTGTTGAACGAATGATAAAATGTCTTGCAGAGGTGTGTGACGAATTAAATGAGATAATGCTTGTATCGTGCGTGTCCCCCAATCATCGCTCAATAGAATTACTACTCTCCCTACAATACCACGTCCCGTATTTCTGTGAATTCCCTGCGGGGAGGGGAAGTCTGACTCGGTTCCAGCTCCCGAAGGCGCCAGGTCCCATGAGATGAGTAGAATGAATACGGAGGACTACGCTTTTTAACGTGCTCGGGGCGGGGAAACCGCAGGACGATTACAGATCCGGGAAGGATCTGGCCTCCTCGCGGCGACCACAAGTCCCATCATGCCGCACGATTCTCGGCTCGTTCACGTACACATGAAGGCCTATAATACTTGCAGACGGTGTCTGACGTCTAAGAGACCGCACCCCGACCCTACGCCTCCTCTGAGAAGGACAACCGGCGGAATCGCACCCCTCACGCCTCTGGGCTCACGCCTCACACCCGGAGGGTGCCAGAGAACGACGCATGCGCACTCCTCCCTTCTCGTCTCCTCCCTCCCTACGTTAGTTAGCCCTTCGCTTTTTAAGTGCCGGGTCCTTTTTGTCCCCTACTGCGTGCGGTGTCAGTTTCCCTGCGGAAGTGGTGGCCGTGAGAGGAGAAGATGGCGGCCACCGTGGTAGCGCCGCCTGCTGCGGCGGCTAGTCGGGCCGGCAAGCGCAGCGGCGGCGGGCCGGGAGGCGGCGGCGGCGGTGGGGGAGCCAGAGGGGCGGAAGAGGAACCGCCGCCGCCCCTACAAGCAGTTCTGGTGGCCGACAGCTTCAACCGCCGCTTCTTCCCCATATCCAAAGACCAGCCTCGGGTGAGCACCGCGCACGCAAGCGGCCAGAGGACCCGGAGGGTGGCGGGGCTGGAGTAAGTTGTCCTTTCGGCTGCCTAGTGCAGCGTGCTCTGGAAGGACTTGTGTCCCTCCTGTTATCCTAAAACCGAGTTATCCGGTTAGGAGGAACGCCGAGGAGGGAAAGTCTAAAACCCTGACCAAGTGAGTGGCTGGCTGATTTGGGATTTCATATTGCTGTCCACCTCAGGTTTGAGAGGAATGGAGAGTGCTAAATGTAGAAACGGTGCCGGAGAGAAGCCTTCGCACCAGGAATCAATGCCCCTAGAGGAGGCCCGATGTCTTTAACCTTGCAGAGAAGAGACGCTTAGGTGAAAAGAAACACCACCCTCTGCCTCTGAACGACCGATAATATGCCTAAAAAAGAGCGGGCTAGATCTCAGGCAGTGTACTTTTTTTCCTTTCAAATTTTAATGATAGCTAGTGCCTTTTGTCAAAAGGAGGACAGAATGAGTTTAGCGCCTGAATTGTCTAGACAGTGGGGAATTGGACTGAGCTGGCTCTGGGGATTGCTTGGTCACTTAGCAGTACCCAGTTCTATCAAAGAGAGGGAACTGCGTTGGGTTTAGGAAAAATTCTCTCCAACTCTCCCCCAAAAAAGGCTGATGCCTGTTTTTTGACAAGCGATGGAGGGTAGCAGCTCCTGACTCTTAAAAAGGGACCAAAGAAGGAAATTTTTGTGGGGAAGAACGCCTTAGTAGTGCTTAAATTTATGGAGACTTGATTGGTTTCCATTATTATCCTTTGTCAACAGTGGTCTGCTAGTCTATCACAGCTCTGTCTGATACTAGGCAAGTAGATTCTATGCTTGCTATGCCCAAATTGCAACATCTTAGACTCTGAAGCTTAGAGCAAGCCATGAGCGTCAAAGACGGGAACCTGTTTACCTTTGAATTAAAAGGATAAAGCAAAACTATAGTGTTTGGAAATACTCATAGAGGAGTGAAAATTATTATTGCAGTGGGGTAACCAAAGAGCCTTTAACAGATCCAAGACCTCAAATTTTTTTTATATCCTACCCTGCAGGTCCTCTTGCCCCTAGCCAACGTGGCATTAATTGACTACACTCTGGAATTCCTGACTGCCACAGGTGTACAGGAAACCTTTGTCTTTTGTTGCTGGAAGGCGGCTCAAATCAGAGAACATTTACTGTAAGATCCTGCATCTTTTCTTTACATGTGTCACCACCTTTTTCCAGTTTTTTCAGGATGGAAGTAATTTAGTAAGGGGAAATGTGAAGAGAAAAAATGTGTCTATTTAGATCCCATTGTAAATTCCAAGAGTGTTTTCTTAACTTATCAGGAAGTGAGCAGCTGAAGCCTTGTATCTATCTGTCTTGGGGTTCCTGTGACAAAGATTAAAGAATAACACTAGGGTTTTTCCACATCTCACTTATAAAGTTTGGTCCCAATGGGCTTTGCTTTTTATTTAATGGCTCCAATATGGAAGTTACAAAAATAACATCTTTGTTTTTCCACCAAGTTTTAAAATAATGTTTGTTCTGACCCTCAAGGACAACAATGAGCTCTTCTTCATCTTTGTATTCCCACTGCCTAGCTTAGGGCCAAGCATATAGTGAGCACTTAACAAATTTTTGTTGAAATCTTCTCAAAAAGGACTAAATCTCGGGATTTATGGAAAATTAGGATATTAGCATGGTCTCCAGACAGTTCCTAAATTTTATATAGACTTCACAAGGAGAAAGCTGATATGAAAAAAGTGTGTTCCATGGGTACTTTGTGTACCCTAGGTTTCAGCAGGATTTTGAGTTCAAATCCATGTTTGAGGACAGGGGTCAAGATATGGAGAGGAAATAACCATGTTTCTCTATGCCATAAAACAAGACTGGTGACACAGGATACTGAAAGCATTAATTATAGTTCATAAACCCCTTTGAAGTTGAGGACGCTGGCAAGAACCCAAAAAAGCCTAGAGAAGGAGTATGAGTGCTAAATGGGGGAGAAAAACAGGAAAGGTTCATATGATCTTTATGCTTGATTTACACATTCCCCTCACACCCACTTTCCTTTAGGAAATCCAAGTGGTGCCGCCCTACATCCCTCAATGTGGTTCGAATAATTACATCAGAGTTATATCGATCACTGGGAGATGTCCTCCGTGATGTTGATGCCAAGGCCTTGGTGCGCTCTGACTTCCTTCTGGTGTATGGGGATGTCGTCTCAAACATCAATATTACCAGAGCCCTTGAGGAACACAGGTCAGGATGGGAGAATGACAGGGACAGGGTTAGGGACCAGCAAAGCCCTGTGACTGCTTTTTTGCAGCTTTTTCCTTCCTATCCTTTATAGGTTGAGGCGGAAGCTAGAAAAAAATGTATCTGTGATGACAATGATCTTCAAAGAGTCATCCCCTAGCCACCTGACTCGTTGCCAAGAGGACAATGTGGTAGTGGCTGTGGATAGTGCCACAAACCGGATTCTCCATTTTCAGAAGACCCAGGGCCTCCGGCGTTTTTCATTTCCTCTGGTGTGTGGGTATCTGGGGTCTTTGAGGTAGGAAAGTGACAGGCTTCAACAGGAGAAACAAATTAAAGTCCTTGTAACTTCTCCCCACAGAGCCTGTTTCAAGGCAATGGAGATGGAGTGGAGATTCGGTATGATTTACTGGATTGTCATATCAGCATCTGCTCTCCTCAGGTAAGCTCTTCAGGGCCAAGGCCACATATCCAAAGAGTAGAACTCTGAGGGTATGTTATTGCCCCCTTAGAAGGCCAGGCTATATTTTTCTCCCTCTTTTTCTTATCTGTTCTAAAGCGAAGAGGTGCTGTCATCTTGTCCCCAGTATCCCACTGGGAATCTCTTTGGGATTCTGGTCCATGTCCAATGTCATAGGGTGTGATAGGTCTCTGGGGGCTTATCTTTGCTTCCAGAGAATAGCACCTAACCTTAGCCCACCCCCTTTACCCCCCAGGTGGCGCAACTCTTTACAGACAACTTTGACTACCAAACTCGAGATGACTTTGTGCGAGGCCTGTTAGTAAATGAGGAGGTAAGAAAAGGCTTACTATGCCTCTTTAGGCGAGGCTGTGATTTTATCTCATGCTGGTAACTTGTGGTTCCTTTTGTGAGCCTTAGGAGGGAGGGTGACGAGAGCAGTACAGGAAGAAAAGTCTTAGGCCATTTGGGCTGTAACAGTGAGAGGCAGAGCAGAACTTATAAGGATTAGAAAGGTGCTGTACTTGGGGGCGTTCTTTCTATCTTCCTTGGATGACCTCCCTTTCCTTCTCATTCAGATCCTAGGGAACCAGATCCACATGCATGTAACAACTAGGGAATATGGTGCCCGGGTCTCCAACCTACACATGTACTCAGCTGTCTGTGCCGACGTCATCCGCCGATGGGTCTACCCTCTCACCCCAGAGGCAAACTTCACTGACAGCACCACCCAGAACTGCACTCATTCCCGGCACAATATCTACCGAGGGCCTGAGGTCAGCTTGGGCCATGGCAGCATCCTGGAGGAAAATGTGCTCCTGGGCCCTGGCACTGTCATTGGCAGCAATTGTTCCATCACGAACAGTGTCATTGGCCCCAGCTGCCACATTGGTGAGCACAGATGGGGAATCAAGCCAGCCATTCTAGGAGCAGGCAGGTCCTGTGTCTTCAGAAACAAGGATGAATACATGGTGCAGTCCCTGAGAACAAGGAACTTGAGTGGCTACCTTAAAAAAGGAGGAAACAGATTGAAAATACTGATACCTTAATTTGTGGCCTGTGAGCTTCTTATTGGGTGACTCTTCACATTCCGTGGTACCCTGTATTTTACATTCAGGACCAAGTGGATAATGAACAGCAATAGCAACATCTATTTACTGCATTATAGTTTACAAAGGGCCCTTACATACATTGTTTCATTAATTATCACAAAAACCATGTGAGATAGATGTTGTTTATCCCTAATTTATAGATAAACAAGCTCAAAGAGGTTGTCTCACCCAAGGTCATAACTAGTAAGAGGCATTGGTGGGACTTGAATCTGGGAATTCTGGTTGTAAGTCCAGTGTTCTTTTTACTCTACTATAACTGCCTCATTAGCCTCTTGGCAACTCATTTTGGTTGTAGGAATGTGATGCTTCGAATAGTACTGCCCCTTTAAAAGAACAATCAGATTGCAATTTTAGGCCGGGGCGGTGGCTCACGCCTGTAATCCTAGCACTCTGGGAGGCCGAGGCGGGCGGATTGTTTGAGCTCAGGAGTTTGAGACCAGCCTGAGCAAGAGTGAGGCCCTGTCTCTACTAAAATTAGAAAGAAATTAATCGGACAACTAAAAATATATAGAAAAAATTAGCCGGGCGTGGTGGCACATGCCTGTAGTCCCAGCTACTCGGGAGGCTGAGAAGGATTGCATGAGCCCAGGAGTTTGAGGTTGCTGTGAGCTAGGATGATGCCACAGCACTCTAGCCTGGGGAACAGAGTGAGACTCTGTCTCAAAAAAAAAAAAAGATTGCAATTCTAAAATGTACAAGAAGAGGTGGAATAATTTGGTTCTCCTTATAGATATGGATACAATTCTAATAAGGTTCATGAGTTCAAGGGGTCCCCAGGAATCTTGAAGGTTCTCAGATTCTTAAGCCTGATAGATAGTCTATAATTATTGTAAACCTGGTAGAGGATAGTCAGGCTAAGCAATGTTCTATGCACAGGACTGGGCTTAGAGGGCGAGTGGGTATTTCTGGTGAATTGAGGGATGGAGTGTTAGGTGAGAGCTGTGGTGGTGTCAGTCAGCCCTGTCCTGCATGAAGGGCTGTGGTGTGACCCATGAGTGACCAGGAGTCCTTTCCATCCTGAGCCAGGTGATAATGTGGTGCTGGACCAGGCCTATCTGTGGCAGGGTGTTCGAGTGGCTGCTGGAGCACAGATCCATCAATCTCTGCTCTGTGACAATGCTGAAGTCAAGGAACGAGTTACACTGAAGCCACACTGTGTCCTCACTTCCCAGGTGAGACCTGCTCCATACTATACACAGGCCCCAAATTGAGTGGTAATCATGCTGAGCCAGAGGGGTCTTATTTCCACCCATAATCCAGTCTGGCTTGAGAGTCCAAATCCAGTGGTTTCATTTACCTTCTACTTAGCTTAGTGGAAAAAAAAAAGTCGCTCTCTGATTGTCAGGATGTACTTTTCCTCAGCATACTGATGGTCCTGTGTCATCCACTCCCTTTTTTTTCTCCCCTAGGTGATAGTGGGCCCAGACATCACGCTGCCTGAGGGCTCGGTGATCTCTTTGCACCCTCCAGATGCAGAGGAAGATGAAGATGATGGCCAGTTCAGTGATGATTCTGGGGCTGGTCAAGCAAAAGAGAAAGTGAAGATGAAAGGTGCGAGGCTCAACAGGTGTGGGGCATCTATGTGTCTCTCTCTGCCCCATAGGAAAATGAACGTTTCCTCCTGGAGGGATTGGTGCTTCTGCTAGACCTTCTGTATAGATCAATGCCTTTTCCAGGTTACAATCCAGCAGAAGTAGGAGTTGCAGGCCAGGGCTACCTCTGGAAAGTTGCAGACATGAACATGGAGGAAGAGGAGGAACTACGACAGAATCTGTGGGGTGAGCTAGGCCTTATGCCTGTCTTCCTTCTACTAAAATCTGAATATTTTGAAGGATAGTGAATATTTCAGAATTACATTACTTGTATATTCCTTTATTCATGTAGACAGGACAGATATATTACTCTTTGTCAGTGACTGTTTCCTTATTTTTTTTTCTTCATCCTTTATGGATTCTCAGGACTCAGGATCAACATGGAAGAAGAAAATGAAAGTGAAAGTGAGCAAAGTATGGCTTCTGAGGAGCTGGACAGCCGGACAGGCTCCCCTCAAATGGATGACATCAAAGGTGAGAGACTAGGGGAGCAGTGCCCCAGAAAAAGGAGGAAAGCCCCTGGTTTATCCTTTGCCTGGATCAACTAGCCAAAGGCTTATATTCCTCCCAGAAAGTATTTGGTATAAAGTCAGGACTAGATGACTGAGAGCAGCAGTCTCCAACCTTTTTGGTACTGGGGACTGGTTTCATGGAAGACAGTTTTTCCCTGGACGGGGGGGATGGTTTCAGGATGATTCAAGTATGTTACATTTATTGCTCACTTTATTTTTAATTTCTAACGTTCTTTTTCTACATTTTCATTTGCCACTCACTGATAGGTTTTTGATATGAGTCTGCAAGCAATTAATTTATTATGGTCTCTGTGCAGTCAAACCTTTCTGCTAGTAATGATCTGTATTTGCAGCCGCTCCCTAGCACTAGCATCACCACCTCAGCACCACCTCAGATCATCAGGCATTAGATCTCACAAGGAGCATGCAACCTAGATCCCTCGCATGTGCAGTTTATAGTAGGGTTCATTCTCCTATGAGAATCTAATGCCATGGTGATCTGACAAAGAGGCAGAGCTCAGGAGGTGATGCCATTGATGAGGAGCAGCTGTAAATACAGATGAAGCTTCACTCACTCACCTGCTGCTTACCTCCCACTGTGTGGCCCGATTCCTAACAGGCCACAGACCAGTACTGGTCCACGGCCCACGAATTGGGGACTGCAGACTTAGAGCATTCTGGAATGATGTTGGCCCATGAACTTACTCTTCCTTTGATTTTAGTGTTCCAGAATGAAGTCCTGGGAACACTACAGCGGGGCAAAGAGGAGAATATTTCTTGTGACAATCTAGTCCTGGAAATCAACTCTCTCAAGTAAGAGCAGCCCCTCCCTGTTCTCCTTGGGGTAATCCCAGGCAGGTAGGGGTTTTCTTCTAAGTGTTTCTTTTCCAGATAGGAACCTATTCCCTTGACATCCCAAATGGAGAAGGCCAGTAGTATTTGGAGCAAGGAGAGCATTAGGTTCTAGCCTCAGCATAGATTTTTCCCTTCCTAAGCGCCCCCTTCCATGTTGTTCCATTCGACTTCCTCTCCTCCAGTGTTCTGTCAAAGTCTTATTTCTACAACATGCTGAAGGGCCAATGGAGGCCCTGGTGTCACCCTAGTCTCCCCACAGATACGCCTACAACATAAGTCTAAAGGAGGTGATGCAGGTACTGAGCCACGTGGTCCTGGAGTTCCCCCTGCAACAAATGGATTCTCCGCTTGACCCAAACCGCTACTGTTCCCTGCTGCTTCCCGTGAGCAAAGATTTGGGATGGGTACAAGGGCTTGGGTAGAGGCAGATACATATCCTTGCTATACTTGACTTCAAAGGAAATCAGGAATAGGAGGTCTTATTATGGGATATATGTTATTTCTGGTTCCTTTCTCCTTGCCTCTGGAAGCTGGCTGGGTTCTAGAACACCCTTAGGTTGTCTGGAGGAGTCAGGTTGGGTTCAATACTGAGTGGCCTTTGAGACTCCAAGATTGAGACCATACTAGGCCCCCAAGGTATATTCAGAATAGACTTGGACAGTCAGACTTTATGAAAGTGATTTGACCCAGCACGAGATCAACTTCTAGACTGGGAATAGGTAGCCTACAACATCTGATCCCCTTTAATCTTCTCTGAGCAGTCTCTTCTTTTTCCCCAACTCTAACTGCCAGGAACTCCTAAGTTCCTCTGACATGGTTCCACAGGGCCTATATCATCTCCCTCTTATCCCCCCATGTCATGAAAGACCCATGTGATAAATACTGATTTTCTTTGCTGTCCGGGTATAGGTGCATGCTCAGGAGTATATTGCAGCTCCCTTCTCCTTTCTTCCACAGCTACTCAAGGCTTGGAGCCCTGTTTTTAGGAACTATATAAAACGTGCAGCCGACCATTTGGAAGCATTAGCAGCCATTGAGGACTTCTTCCTGGAGCACGAAGCTCTTGGTACTTCCATGGCCAAGGTGAATACCACCCCAAGCCCCATGCTCCTGCATTTGCTTTGAAAGAGGCCTTGGTGACCCCCATGGAGACACAAAACAGAGGCTAATGTGAATCCAATATGGAATTTGGTGAACAGTACCATCCACCCCTAGTATTTTGCTTACTGCTGTAATACTATAGCTTGGAGCCAGGCTCGTAAGGCAGCCAATTTGGGGGGAGGGGGGTGGCCTAGGAATGTACAAAATTCTATGCAGCAATAGTTCCAGAAGTTATACCTGCCCCAGTAGCTGAGTGAATAGCTCAGTCTTGTCTGTTGTGGAGGAGGCTGGTCAGTGCGTGGAAGGAAGATAAAGGCTTGGTAGAGACATGCTAAGGTCATGCTTCCTCTTCCTCTGTTACCCGTTATATCTTGTTGGACTCTGTAAGACGCCTTTGCTGGCCTTCTGCAGGTGCTGATGGCTTTCTACCAGCTGGAGATCCTCGCTGAGGAAACAATCCTAAGCTGGTTCAGCCAAAGGGACACAACTGACAAGGGCCAGCAGTTGCGTAAGAATCAACAGGTGAGTCAGGCTGCCCTCCTCTCACCAAGGTGGTTGTCTGCTTCCCAGGTCCTTGCCCCTAGACTCTAAGGTGGTTGGTCCCTGGGCCTCTGTGGTTGTTAGAGCTGTTTATCCGCTAAGAACAGAAGGGTTATGTGTCCCTCCCCCAGTAGATCTCCCCTCTGCTTCCTTACAGCTGCAGAGGTTCATCCAGTGGCTAAAAGAGGCAGAAGAGGAGTCATCTGAAGATGACTGAAGTCGCATGGCCTGCTCCTATGGGTGTGACTGATTGCCCTCCTGGCTCCTGGGCCAGGACAAGTGAGGAGCTAGTTGCAGAAGGATGAGTGATCCCCATCCATGCTGAGACATAAAGGAGCAGAGACTGGAACTACAGTATTCTTCACATCGCCAGCAACCATGTGCCTCCCATCCTGACTGGGGAGTTGGGATGAAGGAAGCTAGGTTGGAACAAAGCTTCTGCCTAGGGAGGAGCTAGGCAGGCCCTGTAGTTGGAGGAAAGCCAGAAGAGCAGCTTTGTTCTCTGGCTTTCCCTCAGGGGATGGCAGAGAGCAGCTGGCTCTCTCTGCTCCTTGTATTTGTTAATATTAAAAAAGAGATAGCGGTGTATTTGGTTTCTCTCCATCATGACTATTCAGCCGTTAAAGTATGTGACCAGAGTTCTGAACCATTGACCTGGCAGCTTTTCTCTAATTGGGGGAGAGGGAGAAGGGGGTTATGGCCACTAGGTGGTACTGTGGTGCCTTGCCAATTAACGATTCCCCTGGCTCACAGGTAGTGAAGGGCCTACTTTCTTTTCCAGCCTCTGTCAACCAGCTTGTGGTCCTGGGATGGTGTGCCTAAGCCTGTTTCCATAAAAAGTCCTAGTCTAAAGACTGCCAGAGTTTATGATGCCAAACCTATGTAAAGCCCATTACCATGGGAAGTCCCTCTCACGTGCCTTTTCTACTTGATCCAATACTAGTCCTGTCAGAGAAGCTGGGCTGTTCTCCATCTTAAAGATAAGAAAATCTGCTCAAGGTCACATGACTCTTGATGGGTAAAGCTAAGGACTTGAACCTCATAATCTCCTTCAGCATACTGTGTCTCAGTGAAGGGAAAATTGCCCCAGAGACAACCCAAAGCCAGTAATGGATATCCTAAGAATGCAGGAAGGTCCTGGGAAAGCTTTCCCTTAATACTGAGTGAGTATTTACTGTGTGACAGGCATTTTGCTAAATATTTTTCATGTGTTATTTAATCCTCACAGCCCCAGGAAGTAGGTCATATCCCCATTTTCAGATGAGGTGCCTGAAGCTCAGAGGGGTCCCATAACTAGTAATTGATATAGCCAGATTTAATAATGGACTCTAGAGCTGGCATTTGTCACTTTGTTGTATTGTCTCCTTTAAACTCAACCATGAGATGCCTTTCTGACCTAAAAAATAGAAAAGGTTAGAAGGGGCCAGGCAAAGTGGCTCACGCCTGTAATCCCAGCACTTTGGGAGGCTGAGGCAGGAGGATTGCTTGAGTCCAGGAGTTCAAGGTTATAGTGAGCTCTAGCCAGGGCAACAGAATGAGACCTTGAGATCATGTCTCTAAGAAAAAGAAAAGGTTAAAAGAGCAAGCAAAAGATTTCCAATTAAATATGGAAAATTAAACACGAGCTTTTTTGTTCCCTCTAAAAACTCCATTAAAATGCTTATAAAGGAATTCTTTTAAAAAGCCACATGACCCAATGATAAGGAAAACAGGTGATGACAAAGAGCGAGAAACATTAACATTTTAGAAAATGAAAAATAAAAGAGTGAAAGGTGACTTAGCAGAGCAGAGTGAGTTGGGTTCTACCTGCCAAGGGAGTTATTAATAGGAAGCAAGCCAGTGTGCCCTTCTGAACCCAGAAAAGGGTCAGCACTTCAGAGAAGGGTACAGATTGGGACTGAAAACTAGGGGTAGGGTGGAGGGAGATTACACAAAGCTCTGTATGAGAAAAAGCTCCCCAGGTCCTGACATCATGTGATCCATCTGGGTAATTACACCTACTTCTCCCCTGCAAGAAATAGGAGATTATGTCTCTGGAGAAATGGTGGGGAAGAAATTATCAAAGAAATACTTAAGATTTCCTAAACCCAAAAGTCATGAGTTTCCAGACTGACGGGGCCCATTAGTTCCCAGCATAATGAATGAAAAAGCCCATGAAATTTCAGAATGTCCAGAACTTAAAACTATCAGAGCCTCTGGACTCAGCAGCAGGCATAGTTAGATTGGGGGTGAAGTGTTAGATTGAAAATGAGGAGTTAGGTGAAAGTATATGAGTTGTGGGACTCTGAACATCAACGCAAAATGACATAACCCCCAGGCAAAAACAAATGGAACAGCTGCAGAAAAAAAGTCCTATGAATACTGACATTTTTGGTTTCCTTGACCAAAAAAAAGGTCAGCTTTCCCCCCACTTGATCACCCTACACTGAAACCTGTTAGTTAATAAGTATTGTGTATAGACTAAGCTTCCAATCAGCTTTTGGTATCTCACTGTTAAATGTGAATAGACAGCCAAAGACCATCAAACATTTGAAGAATTTTCCAACGTGAAAGACAGACCAAAACAAGCAAACAGAAAATTGAAACCAAGGAAATAATGGCAAAGTAGGGAACTTTTTGCAAACTTCAGGGGGAAAAAACTGCAATTACTATACTCAAAACTCAAAGAAGAAAGATACTATGGCTATGAAGAAAGTGCTATAAAAAGGAAGAATTCGAAGAACAAGAAATAGTTTTTAATTTCTAATTTAAAATAAACTGATTCCTTCTATTGAGAACTGGAGGACTAGAGAACCAAATAGGAGGGAGAAGTTTTATTGTATTTCCATCCTTATGTACTTCTTGAATTTTGATTCTTGAATATTTTACCTATCCAACAAATATATTCAATAGGTAAAATCCAGTAAATATATTGAATAGGTAAATGGTTGGAAGGGTTGGATAATAATGTTAAGAAAAATCTGTCTGGGCTTGGTGGCTCACATCCGTAATTCCAGCTCTTTGGGAGGCTGAGGTAGGAGGATTGCTTGAGGCTAGAAATTTGAGACCAGCCTGGGCAACATAGCAAGACCCCATCTCTACACCAAAAAATTTTAAAAATTAGCCGGGCATGTGGCAGGTGCCTATAGTCCTAGCTACTCCACTGCTCGGGAGGCTGAGGTGGGAGAATTGTTTGAGCCCAGGACTTCAAGTTTATAGTGAGCTATGATTGTGCCACTGCACTACAGCCTGGCCTACAGAGTAAGACCCTGTCTCTTAAAAAAGAAAAAGAAAATCTTTTTCTGCAAAAAGGTGAAATCATTGAAAAATAAAAGGAAATGGATAAAGGAGAAAAAGATAAAAGAATTAAGGATCAATCCAGAAGGTCTAACATCTAACACGGATTACAGAAAGTGAATAGGAAAAATTGTAGTGAGAATGGTCTTAATTCAAGAAATTATTGTTGAATTTCTAGCACAGTGAATGAGAAAAGATCCTTACCAAAATGTATCACCATGAAATTTCAGAACCCCAGAGATAAAGAGAACTTCCTAAAGACATTTCAGAACCCGAGAGATAAAGAGAACTTCCTAAAGACTTCCAGAGACAATAAAAACAAGTGTACAAAGGCTTGGAAAAAATAAGGAGATCAAACTGACCACTCATTATCAACACTGAAAACTAGAAGATAATGGTGTGATGCCTTCAAAATTCTGAAGGAAAATTATTTTCAACTCAGAAGCATACATTGTCAGATATGCAAGTTCTCAAAAAAATTTTATTTTCCATGCTTCCTTTCAAAGAAGCTACCAAAGGATATGCTTTACTAAAAACAAAGGAGTAGACTATCCAGGAAATAGGGATTCAACACAGAGGAGAAGTAAAGGGAATTCTGAGGATGCAGAGAAGTCCCAAGATGACAGCTGTACACAGGCTGAGACAGCCAGCAGTGCAGACCAGAGTAAAAGAATGAAAGCCTCCAGGGAAATATGGAACTGATGGATTATCTAATAGATTTGACTGAGTGAACAAAATGTGTGTTGAGAAATAATTAGATTACATGGAAAGAATTAATGATAGGTACAGTATATTGAAAACAAAGCAAATGAAAAAGCAAGGCAATGATTAATGCCAGGGGAAACAAAAAGTTGTAAAGGAAACATAATCATGGAATACACATGGCTTAGCGGTAAACATTTATTCATAGTTAAAATAATGTCAATACTAAGTACTATATTGACTTAACCAGAAAGCATGATTTCACCATTTTAAGAGGGTAGAGGGAGGTGGAAGAGAGATCATCATCAATCAAAATTGGAAATCAATAAGCAATGTCTAGAATGCATACATCAAGAAATAGTAGCCGGGCGCGGTGGCTCTTGCCTGTAATCCTAGCTCTCTGGGAGGCCGAGCGGGCGGATTGTTTGAGCTCAGGAGTTCGAAACCAGCCTGAGCAAGAGCGAGATCCCGTCTCTACTAAAATTAGAAAGAAATTAATTGGACAACTAAAAATATATAGAAAAAATTAGCCGGGCATGGTGGCGCATGCCTGTAGTCCCAGCTACCGGGAGGCTGAGGCAGGAGGATCACTTGAGCCCAGGAGTTTGAGGTTGCTGTGAGCTACGCTGACACCATGGCACTCACTCTAGCCCAGGCAAAAGAGTGAGACTCTGTCTCAAAAAAAAAAAAAAAAAAGAAAAGAAATAGTAATACGAGCTACTCCGTTTCAGAGAAATGAGTTGTATAAACAAACAAAAAAGAGAAAAAAGAAAAAGCATTCTGAGAGTGGCGAGGGAAATTGGACAAAGGACTGCTGTTTTTGTTAAAAACTTCTTAATGCTATTTGACTATGCATACATATTACTTTGATTAAAAATTAAAAATTTGAAGAAGATGAAGGGAAAGGTATGAAGTGAAAATATGTAAGGTGTGTGCAGGGGCTAGCAAGTGGGTTCATTTCCCTGGAGTCAAAAAAAATTGGCTAGGATATAATGAGACAAAAGGCTATAAAGGTAGGTACAGGTTAGATTATGGAGGGCCTTGATTATCATGCTAAGGATATTTGGAAGGCATTGGGGAATGTGGAGAGGTGTCTGAGCAGATGATGAATCTGAAAGAAGTTCTTACTCTAATGCAATTTGGCAACAGTATACAAATGGCGTGGGAGGAGTCCATACTTGTTACTGTAGCATAAAAAGCCCTATGTGATCTGCCTCCCCCCCACCTTCTAGCCTCATCTAACACTGTTCCTTTAGTCACAGGGGACTTCTTGTTCCTCAAATGTGGCAAGCTTATTCCTGCCTTGAGCCTTTATACTTGGCTGTGCCACCCCATCCCTAGAATACTCTTCCCCCAGATCTTCTCATAGCTGCTTCCTCCTCACTGTTTCTAGGCCTTAGTTCATATGGAAGAGGCCTTCTCTGACCACCTAGAATCCTCTCTCCCCTGTCACTGTCACATCACTCCATTTTATCTTGATATTAATAGCATTTGTCACTCTGAAATTATTTATTTACAAGCCTATATGCTTTCTTCCAGTTGAGTGAAAATCCTGAGGGCAGCCTTGTTTGTTTTGTTACTGTTATATCTCATACAATACACCTGGCATATAGTAGGACCTCAGTATTTAATTAAATGAATTAAAAGCTAAGGGGTGAGGAGATCTGTCAGGAACCGGTTATACCTAGTTCTGGTTTGAGACTTACTGTTCCAGGCATGCATGCATCCACTCATTCTTCATTCAATCCATTTATTAAAGCACTACTTTGCACTTAGGCGCTAAGGTTAGAAGGAAAAATCAGTACTCGATCCTGTCCTGCCTCCAAGGAGCTCAGTTTAGTAGACTCAATGACAGCAGCTGTGCTTCTCCACAAACCCTAAAGGGCCATGCTGAGGTCACTCTCCTCCCCCAGACCCCCTCTGGGGACCAAAGCCATCCCTGCATTCCACTCCTCCCGGACAGCAGAGGAGCCACCCATCCCACTCGGGTGCAGTCAGGCCTCTGGAAGGTCTGGGGAGGCGGCCATCCTGGTGAAAGCTCCCCTTCCCTTTCTGGGTCCGGGGCCAGAGCGCCGCCGCCCGGCGGGTGGGTGGGGTGTCTGCGGGGCCCGGGCGGGGCCCGGCCGTCTGCCGGGGCGCGGGGGAGGGGAGCGGGCCGGGACACAGCCCAGGGCCGGGAGGGCCGCGGCCACCGGAAGAGTCGCGGTCGCCAGCCGAGCCGGGAGAGTGGGGAGCGGAAGCGGCGGCCGCGGCGGCGGCGGCAGCAGGCGGCGCTGGGACCCGGGAGCGGCCGGAGAACAAGGGAGCTGGCGCCGCGGCCGGCCGCGGAGCTGGGCTGAGCCGCTGGGCCGCGCCGAGGCCGCCGCCGCCTGAGAGGCCTGGCCCGGCCGCCGGAGCAGGCCGCGCGCGGGCCGCTGGGCCCGAGGCCGGAGCCATGGGCGAGACCAAGATCATCTACCACCTGGACGGGCAGGAGACGCCGTACCTGGTGAAGCTGCCCCTGCCCGCCGAGCGCGTCACCTTGGCGGACTTTAAGGGCGTTCTGCAGCGACCCAGCTATAAGTTCTTCTTCAAGTCTATGGACGACGATTTCGGGTGAGGATGGCCCTTGCCCCGCCTCCGGGGAGCCCCGGCCCCTCAGGCTTTAAGGACCGACGCGGCCAGTCTGGACTTCCCTCGCTACCCTGGCTTCCAGCCCCACTCTGACTTCTGTGGGCGACTCAGCCCATTTGGCTTTTTCGGGGGCCAACGTCCCAGCCCCTTTAGGGGCTCCCGTGCGCCTCTTGAGGGGGGACCTTGGCCCCCCTAGTTTAGGGGGACGTCCAACTCCCCAAGAGCAGAGTTCCTGCCCGTCAAGCCTGCTCACCTCCTCAGAGACCAGTGGCCCACATAGACAGACACACACCCCCTCCACCCAATTCCAGAGCCAGAGCCCCCAGCCCTCCTCCTGCCGTGGGAGCCACCTTTTTAGCATAGGCTAGGGGTGTCTGGAACTCGGCCTTGGCCCTCTCCATCTTTTCAGCTCCACAACTCAGAGCCATATTTGGAGTATCCTGCATCTGAGGGCTATGCCTTGGGACTTTGAGCTGGGGGAAGGGGGAGTTGGGGGTGCTCGGGCTCCAGGACGTGAGCTAGGGTCTGCAGCCCTGATGTTTATTTAGCTGTCTCCCCTCTCCCCTGTGGGCCTTTCCGATGTTGTCGGGGGAGCAGAACGCCTGACCCCCTGAGGGGGAGTCCTCACCAGCCCAGGTGCTGATCTCCCTTTAGAATTGGGGCCTTTTCCCTCCAGATGGTGGCCAAGCGGGGAGATGTTGGAAGGGGCCTCAGGGCCTGGGTGGGAGGGCCAAGGAGAGTTTCTGGGTGTTCTCCATCTTCCCTTCCCTGGCGGGGTCTTCCCCTCCACCCAGCTGCAAGGATTTGGACAGGCAGAGTTTGGAAGCATCGACTTCCCCTTTAAGAGGGGATGGAATGTTGGAGCCGGAAGGTTCTGTAGCAGCTGGCCTGGGAGGGGGGGCCTGGCTGATCCCCTCGACCCCCCCCCCCAACTCCCAGGGGACTGGGGGAGGGGGAGGCCCCCACGCTAACTGGGCGCTGGGCCTGGAAGCCATGGGGAAGGCCTGGCCAGGCCCTCCAGGCCTGAAGGGCGCCTCTCCAGCGCTAGCCTGAGGCCTGCACTGCTCTTCAGAGCTGAGGTCCCAGAGCCAAGTGAGGGGAAATAGTCTTCCCCCCAGTGTTCATCAGTCTGGGTTCTCTCCCACGACCAGGGCCATCCTAGCCTTAGGAAGCAAGCACCTTCTGTCTTCTGTCTGGCATGTCTTGCTGTCACTTTCTGCCTTGGAACTCAGGGTTTGACGAGCCCATGAAATCATGTGTGTGAAAGTGCTTTGTGGGGGGGGGGGGAGTGCTGTGTAGATTCTGACTATTCTTCTTTCCATTGTTGCTGTTCTTACCCTGGGGTGAGTACTCTTGGTGTGGTGATGATTGTCTAGCTTCAGTCCAGAGACTGACACCACTGATTGGAAGATTCTTAGGAGGTGCGGGTGAGGGGGTGGGTGCCTTGGCTTGGCAAGAGAAGAATAGGGTTAGAAGGGACTAAGATACTGCCTCAGGACATGGGATGGGGAAAAATCAGCCACAGTCCAGTGGCTGGAGTCACCATGGATCCAGATGCCTTAAGGGACTAGGACAGGCCTGTGTCTCCACCCTCTACTTATCCCCCCACTTATCCCTTACAGCCTGACACCCCCTGGGCCTAGCCCCCACCTCCCAAGCTCCCTTACTCTCCCACAGCTGCTGTTGAGCCAGGCCTAACTGCAGTCGTAAGAGGGCCTCCATTACATCCACTCACTGTTTACTTAATATATTTCTTTAAATCCACTGTAAAGCTTTTTCTTAGCTTGACCCAACCAATAATATGAAATCACAGGTCTGATTTTCTGTTTATATTTCTTTCTAAAATATGTTTAAAATAGCTGTCTAACTATTGATCTAAGCAATGTTTATTCATGCACTCTCTGAAGCCATCTTGCATACATCAGTGGTACTTAACCACCCTTTGCAAAATATCAGAGTTGGCCATTTTAACAGAGTTGAGAACAATGCTAAAAATGAAGTGGAGGAGATTAATTTTATTTTTATCCCCAGAGGGATAAATGAGCAGGAGACCTGCTAGCTATCTTGTCACACAAGATTAAAAGCTGACTAGCATGTATAGTTTTCATTTATTTAACACATTCGTTTTATGGTACTTACAGTATGCCAGGCACTGATCTTAATGCTTTTCAAATCTTCACTTATTTAATCCTCATAACAGCCCTATGAAATAGGTAGTAATATCCCCAGTTTACAAATGAGAAAACCAGAGCACAGAAGGCTTAAGTAATTTGCCCAAAGTCACACAGCTAGTAAGTGGCAGAGCTTGATTTGACATCAAGAATCTGGTCTAAAGTCTAAAGCCTTAATCACACAATTGTAGGTGTTATGATGATCACCGTTTTACAGATGAATCCTTTCTGAGGGAGATGGTAAGCCTTGGCAAACTGTAAAGGTGCTAGGGCCACCACATTTCCAAGCCCCACAAAGGCAGGGTTGGGCGGAGGCCAGTGCCCCTGCTGACAGAAGGGAAGCTGGGCCAGAGGAGGAAGGCTACTGTCTCTCCAGTCTCTCCACTCCAGGCTCACCCTCTGAAGTTCCGGTTATGAAGCCTGAGGACTCCCCAAGTCCCATCTGGTCTCCAGAAGTATTTGTCAAGCTCAGGGTAGACCCAATCATCTTATTTGGGAAATGGAAAAAGGGTAAACATTTTCAGCACTGAGATGGTGGATGGTACACGATAACAAGGTACCCACTGCTAGCCTGGCCTTGAGCTGTAGGAGGGGGCAACATGGCAAGTTAGGTCATTAACTGTGTTGCTACCCCATCCCTGTCACACACTGTGCTCCCTTCCTCTCGGCCTTCTAGTTGGCGCACTCTTCCCCTGTTTCCTCCACGTCCAAATTCTCCTGTCCTCCAGGTTGAGCTTTTCCATGAGAACAATCATGGCACTTACTCTCTTTATCCTTACAGCCTGACACTAGATAACATGCAGCAGATGTCTATCCAATGAACACATCTGCCGCTCTTACGACTCTGACCACTTCCCACTTGCAGTGTACTTACATGAACTATCCATTGGACTGTAATCTCCCTGAGAACAAGGCAGGTTCAAGGTCTAATGCGTCACAAAGTCCGTACAATGGGAAGCATGGGACCTAAAACCCACTGGGCTCTCAGCAAAAGGTTTTTATTTATTTAATTTATTTTTTTGGAGACAGAGTCTCACTCTGTTGCCCCAGGTAGAGTGCAGTGGTGTCATTGTAGCTCACTGCAACCTCAAACTCTGGGCTCAAGTGATCTTACTGCCTCAGCCTTCCAAGTGGCTGGGACCACAGGCATGTGCCATGACTCCTGGCTAATTTTTCTATTTTTAGTAGAGATGGGGTCTTGCTCTTGCTTGGGCTGGTCTCAAACTTCTGAGCTCAAGCAATCCTTCTGCCTCAGCCTCCCAGAGTGTTAGGATTACAGGTGTGAGCCACTGCACCTGCAGCGAAAGCTTTTTAATCGGATGAACAATGAATAATGAGCAGAAGATGTGTTTGCCCTGCCCTTAGCAACTTACACCTAGTTAGAAAGAGGGTGTGGATCCTGCTAAAAACTGACAAAGTTAGTAACTAGCTTCTATTGTATGCCTAGATTGTGCCAGGTATTTAAGAATCTTATTTACCAGAACAAGACAAAGGCTTGCAAAAGTTAAGAAACTTCTGTAATATGGAAAGGCTAACAAGTTGTAGAATTGGAATTTGAACCCATATTTATTCCACTTCACTTGGGGGGGTGGGTGTGTGTAAGTGCTATGGAACCCTGAGCCATTCGGCTCCGTGGTAGGAGGGTAAGGCCTGTCTGAGGTCCCCCAAGGCTGCTGAAGATCAGCTGATTGTTGTGAGTCAGCAGAGCCTTGGTGGCCTGTCAGTGACCCCCAGAAAGAAAGGAAACATCTGTAGTGTGGAGCAGTGTGGTGGGGCCTGCTAGGGGAGGGGGAAGAAGGGACTCAGCAGCAGTTTCCCACTTACAGGGAGACCTTCTCCAAAGCAGGCCACGAGACCATGCCATGTGTTGCACATACCCGCCTTTTCCTTTGAGTCCTGGTTCCCGTGTGGGGTTGCAAGCGTGGGGTACCCTGCTGCCAGACTGATGGGTCTGAGCTACCTCTCTGTCCCTTCTTTCCAGCCTATTCTTTCTACACTTTCTGCGATGGTGGGCCTGAGCAGGATGATCTGGACTTCTTTGTTAGGGTCACTGTGGGGTTGCAAGTGGTGGAGGAGCCAGAGCTGGCTGGGAAGGGGGAGGGCAGGCTCGGCCTGCAAACTTGGCTGTGAGTCCAAGAATGTGAGCATCACAAGGAGCCAAGCACATTCCAAGCTCTGGACAGAAGCTGCTCTAGGAACAAGGGAGAACTGGGCTTCCCAGCTTCCTTCCCTGCTGTCTTCCCTCTCTTCTCAGAGCTCCTGGCATGTGTTGTTCTCTTACCCTTGGTCACATCTTTCCAGCTCTGTACTCCTGGTGTGTTTGATAGTCTGACAGTCCTCAAACTTTTCAATTCCCTTCCCAGGCCTCAAACCATAGTCACTGTCTGACTTCTTGTCTCACCACATTCCCCAGGCCAAACTACAAGCCCATGACCACATCCCACACCCCTCATGCCCCACATCACTGTCCTACCACCACCCACCTTCCACACAGACCCACATTACCTCTGTCATTGTACAGGAAAGAGTGTGAAATACGGTGGAAAGAGAGGGAGTTTTGGAGTCAGATGAGCCTAGAGTTGAATTCCAGCTCTGACGTCTACTAGTTCTGTGACCTTTAAAAAGTTACTGAATCTTTCTCAGTTTCCTTATTCATGAAATGAGGACCATACTGTCTACCTAGTAAGGCTGGTATGAATTTTATATGTTCTAACTGTAGGGAGATAAAAATCGTAAAATAGGTAAGAAGATAGACTTTAGAGTTAAGCTGATCAGGATTCAAATTCTAGCTCTTCACTTGCTAGTGGTGGGAGTTTAGGTGAAATACTAAACCTATTGAGCCTAGTTTCCCCACCTGTACCTACCTTATAGCATTGTTGTGAATATTAAATGAAATGATACAAGTGAAGTGCTTAGCATAGTGTTTGGCCCATAATACATGCTCAATAAATGAGAGCATTGTTACTGTTAATTATAATGGCATGTGGAAGATGTATGATCATCAAATGCCTTCTCCCTTTCTCCCTTCTAATTTCTTTAAATTCCTTGCCCATACATCCCACAACAATGTCAGGATTCCTAGTTTAGAAGGGAAGGGCAGTAATAATTGTGTGCTTTTTTACAGTTTGAGATCAGAGGGAAAGAGAAAGTCTAGCCCAGGAGAGCCATGTTGGGGATGGGTAGAGAGCTCTGGAGATTCGAGGGAGTGGCATGCAGGACAATGATTTGTCAGTTGTAATTTGCAATCACCTGATGACTGAGAGGATGACTTAGGAAGGCAGCTGGTCTTGGTAGGGCTGGTGTCTTCCTGGTGGTGCTAAAGAGCTGTCCCTGGGTCACCCCCACCTCTGCTTCCATTTGAATACTCTTGTGCTGGTAGTTTGACTCCCAGTTTAGGGCTGAGGAGCCCCTAGGAGTTGGGATTTGAGGAGCTTCCATTTCTGTCCCAGAAAGTTCTTTCTGACATCCCCTTTCCCTGCAGAGTGGTGAAGGAAGAGATCTCGGACGACAATGCCAAGTTACCCTGCTTCAATGGCCGGGTGGTATCCTGGGTAAGGAGCCCTCAGCCTTCCATCCACCTGCATCCCCATGCCAGGCTAGAGGGGGAAAGGCCTCACTGAGATTGTAGCTGGTAGTTTTATGCTTCAGTGTGTGAATTTTCCTTTAGTTTTCTAACTGAACTGTTTCTCACCCCAGATTCTATAACTTTAATGAAAAGTGAGAGTGGTGCGAAGGGGAAAAGGGAGAGACAGAAATACACAGTAAAGACAATAATGTCTCCTATGGCCTTTGAGACACTTTGCCTCAGGTTCCCTCCTGTCACCTGCTGATCCCTGCCATGGGCCAGTGACCCTTTGCCCCCACTCCACTTCACCACCCCATTCCTGCCAGCTACCCCATTAACCCAGGCAGTGGGTCCACTCTTCATTTCAGCTGTTCTTGCATAGGCCTGTCTCTTTTCCCTGAATGTTTCTCGCTTCATTCTCCCTAGGCCTTCATGCCCTGCCAGAAGCCAACTATCCCCCTTCTCCCTAGTGCCTCTATAACCTAGTACCCTCTCATTTTCTCACCATCAGCTGGTATCAGCTGAGGGCTCACACCCAGAGCCAGCCCCTTTCTGTGCTGACAACCCCTCAGAGCTGCCACCACCTATGGAGCGCACAGGAGGCATCGGGGACTCCCGACCCCCATCCTTCCAGTGAGTGCAACCTGAGGGTGGGGAGGGCCCCGGGGGAGGGCCACATCAGCTCAGCCCAGGGCTTGGGGGGGAACCCCCAGCCTGCCCCCTCCCCCACCAAGTCCTCTCTTCCCTGCAGCCCTCATGCTGGTGGGGGCAGCCAGGAGAACTTGGACAATGACACAGAGACGGACTCTTTGGTATCTGCCCAGCGGGAGCGGCCACGTCGGAGGGATGGCCCAGAGCACGGTATGTCTTCCCTAAACAGGGATGTGTTCCCCACCCCCACACCCTCCCTACAGCTGCCACCCAGCTACCCACCTCTTTGCCCTTCTTCCTGACCTCTGGATGTGCCTGGTCCCACTGCAGCCCCTGGCTTGTCTTTCTCTCCTTCCTTCATTCCTATATTGGGCACTGTGTGAACCCAGCTGCTTCCATCCCCTGCAGTAGCTCGGCTAAACGGAACTGCGAAAGGGGAGCGGCGGCGAGAGCCAGGCGGTTATGATAGCTCATCCACTCTTATGAGCAGCGAGTTGGAGACCACCAGCTTCTTTGACTCAGATGAAGATGACTCCACCAGCAGGTGGGGCTTTAGTTTCATGGGTACTGTAGGGCAGGTGACCCTTGAGGAGCCCTGAACCCCGAGGATGCTGGGCCCGTGGGAGGCATGTGGGCTTTGTGTTGGGGACCTGGGCCCTGCAGTGCCTCTCATGGGGTAGGGCTGGGCCAGCCTGGTGGGGAACGACTGTGGGCTCCACAGGTTCAGCAGCTCCACAGAACAGAGCAGTGCCTCACGCCTGATGAGAAGACACAAGCGACGCAGGCGGAAACAGAAGGTTTCTCGGATTGAGCGGGTATGGGGCTTGGGATGCTAGGGATGGGTGGGGGCAGATTGTGAGCACTTCTCAGGCAGGACCAAGGCTTATTCTTCTTTAGATCCCTTCCCATTAGTTCAGGGAGAAAGGGGGATGGTGCTGAGGGCTCACGTTGAGGAAGAGCCAGTTGGGAGTGAATTCCTGCCACCCCACCTGCTGTTCAAAGCCTCTGTCTATTCCAGTCCTCATCCTTCAGCAGCATCACGGACTCCACCATGTCACTCAACATCATCACAGTTACTCTCAACATGGGTGAGTCTGATGAAACAGCACTGTTGAGCACCTACTATACGTGCCAGACACTAGGCAGACTTGAGGATTTCAGAGAGGCATGGAATAGTTCCCTGCCCTCAAGGAGCTATCTTCCATAATATCAACTAATACATAAACTGATCATTTCAGTATCTCATGATCAGGGCTGTAACAGAGATAAGTATAGAAAGCTGTGGAAGCAGAAAATGGCATCAGGGAAGGCTTCCTGGACTGAGTGCCCCACTCCTTTCCGTCTTTCAGCCAATGCATCCTTGCTCTCTGATTTTTACCCTACATATTCTCTTTAGGAGACAGCCAGATATAATAAAAAGAGCTCAACTTTGGGATTTAAATCTGAATTTGAATCCTGGCTCTACCACTTACTGGCTTAGAAGAGTTACTTACATTCTCTGAACCTCAGTTGCCTGCTCTTTAAAATGGAACTAAAAGTCCCTACCTCATAGACAGCAAGCATTCAATGATAGCATGTGCGAGCCTGCTGAACACAGTGCCTGATTCAGGTTCAGTAAATGTCAGTTCTTGTCCCTTTCCATTTTCTAATAGCGGGCTGGGAATTTGGGTAGGAACCTTGCTATCCCTCAAGGTCATAAATTACTTCCTGTAGAAAAGTATAACTTCTTGGGCATCTCCATTGTGGGCCAAAGCAACGAGCGTGGTGACGGTGGCATCTACATTGGCTCTATCATGAAGGGTGGGGCCGTGGCTGCTGATGGACGCATCGAGCCAGGAGACATGCTGTTACAGGTATCATTGCCCACCCTGGGTGGTGGTGTGGATAGGAAGCAGGGAGTTGTCCCTACCCTCTGTACCCTATTCATTCAGAGGCCCTCCCTCAGTGGAGGGAAGACCTCCTGACTCACCAAGCTGAGTCCTCCACCCCCACCCCAACACAACTGCTTATCCCACTCCTGGTTCTCTTTTCCAGGTAAATGAGATCAACTTTGAGAACATGAGTAACGACGATGCAGTCCGGGTACTGCGGGAGATTGTGCACAAACCGGGGTATGGATGGAATGATGCACTGGGGAGGACAGGGCAGGCATTTCTGGTTTCAGGCAAGGGACTTGCTCTGGCCTCCACATATCATGCCCTTACTAGGACGTCCTTGCTTTCAGACCTATCACCCTGACTGTAGCCAAGTGCTGGGACCCAAGTCCGCGTGGTTGCTTCACATTGCCCAGGAGTAAGTGGATGGGGGACTCAGCCCTAAAGCTGGTGCTTGACATCCATGAGCCCTGTGTCTCCTTTCTTATATGTTGCCTTGAACCCCCATACCTATCCTGTTGGGCCCAGCAGTGGGCGGGGTGGGCAGGCTATGACTCCTCATCCTCCCTGCAGGCGAGCCCATCCGGCCCATTGACCCTGCGGCCTGGGTCTCCCACACTGCGGCCATGACGGGCACCTTCCCTGCATACGGCATGAGCCCCTCCCTGAGCACCATCACCTCCACCAGCTCCTCCATCACCAGTTCCATCCCTGACACAGAGCGTGAGTGTCCAGCCCTGTCTCCTGGGCCCAGCAGACAGAGCCAGGTGGGAGGGAGACTCTTGCTTGAGCATCAGAGGGGAACTCAGCTCATTCTAGCTTCCCCCACACTGCAACTTTCCCCAGTGGTCACTCTGACCCTCACTAAACAGTGTTTGCTCTGAACCTGTATTGAGCACCCAGGGTACCTCAGTTTCCTCTTATAAAATGGGACTAACAATAAACACCAGGTTCCCGGGGGTTTAATGAGAGGATGTAAGTGAAGCATCATCACAGTGTGTGGCATAGAGTAAGTATTCAATAAATGATGGCCATTTTTATTCTCATAACATCACATGATACACTATGCTAAGCACATTCATTTACATTATTTAATTCTTTCTTCAAATATCCTTGTAATATACATGTTAAAATTCCAATTTTTATAGAAGGGGAAACTGAGTATCCAAGAAGTCAGTAATTTACCCAATATCAGTTCCATAGTCATTAGGTAGCTGAGCTGGAATGTAAACCCTGACTACCTGACTCCAAAGCCCCTTTCTGCCTCACCATTCTGCCTCCTACCCCCAGGCCTAGATGACTTCCACCTATCCATCCACAGTGACATGGCTGCCATCGTAAAAGCCATGGCCTCCCCTGAATCAGGGTTGGAGGTCCGCGACCGCATGTGGCTCAAGATTACCATCCCTAACGCTTTCATCGGTGAGAGAGCCCCATGGTGGGATGAAGGATGGGTGGGGAGTAATGGGACAGGGCAGGCCAGGGGGCTCAAGAGCTCCCTTGCACCACTCCTTTGAGCTGGAACCAGCCCCAGCCTCATAGCATCTGTGAGGCCAGATGAGCCCAAGTCAGATGGGCTTCCCAATCAACTAGCAGCCTTGCCCCCAGGCTCAGATGTGGTGGACTGGCTGTACCACAATGTGGAAGGCTTCACTGACCGGAGGGAGGCCCGCAAGTATGCCAGCAACCTGCTAAAAGCTGGCTTCATCCGCCATACTGTCAACAAGATCACCTTCTCTGAGCAATGCTACTACATCTTCGGCGACCTCTGCGGCAGTACGTGCCTCCCCTACCTTCTTGCCCTATCTCCTGGCTGGGAGTGGGGAGGTGCCCAGGGATGTGGCAGCAGACTCCAGAGAACCCAGACTGGGGGGCGAGGGCAACAGAGCTGGGGGCCCAGCTCAAGGCCTGGGAGTTCTGTAGTGGAAGCAGAGTGCAGTCTAGCCTCTTCACCTGCCCTTCATCTTCCTTTGGCCTGGCATTTTCTAAGTGCCTGCTCTTTGCCTAGTACCATGCTGGTTGTTTCTAAGGCATCATCTTGTTTTCTAACTCAATCCTCACAATATCCCCAGAGGCCCAACTCAGGGGGATACTGACAGAACAGGCCTTTTCCTTCTCACTGATCTCTTCAGCCAAGAGTATGTCAGGCTCAGAGGGGACACAGTCACTCCCCTCGGGACAGTAGTCTGGAGGCTAAAGTCATGAGCAGCTCTTTGAGCATGAGCTGATACAGACCACTTTTTAACTCCACCACCACCCCCCATGCTAGCTGCTGGCCTCTTGACAGGTTGATAGCTTAGCTGGCAGGCTCCACAGGCCGCCTCGGAGCTCTGCCTCCTGACTGTTCCCCTGGAAGGCTGGGCTGGCCCACCTTAGGGCTTGAAGGAAGGTCTTGTCTATATTGGGCAGGTGGCCCCTAGGACAGTTATAGCTCTCTTGGAGCTCTGGGACCTAGTACAGATGGCATATGAACAAGGGGTATCCCAGGCAGGTATTCAGTCCTAGTGGCCCCTTATATCCCTTATATTCCCTTCAAGGTAGTTCAAACATTGGCGGGGCCAGCCTTGCCCTTAAGGAATATACAATTCCCCCAAGGGAGCTAGAGTCATGAAATAAGTAATGTTATAGGAGTGAGACAGTGTTGTGAAGAGCCAGGCCTGGCTGGGAATAGGGTAGAGAACACAGAGGAGGCACCTGTGTTCTTTCTTTCTGGCCCCATCCCACACTCATGAGTAGCACCAGGGAAGTGTAATCGAGGCCAAGGGCCTTCTATATGGGGAGGCTCTGAAAGGCCCTGTGCTCATTCTGGGCTTTTAACGGATATATATTTTTTTAGTTCTAAGTGAGGGGAGAGGGTAAAATTTCACCTAAATTTCCCCAAACTGCTCCCTGCTCCTAAGTAATGACTTCGTCTGGAAAGGTAAAGCAAAAGTAAGGAACTCTTAGCTTCTGTTCTGGCTGCAGTTTAGGTTGACCTCAGGCTGGTCTTTTAACCTCTCTGGATGTCACTTTCCTCATTTGGAAAAAATGTGACAGATACCTTCTTCATAGGGTTGGGGTAACATTTGCAGGAGATAGTGCTTTGTATTGTACTTAATGAATTATAGGTAGGCAGTACCTGATGGTATTTCAGCCCTCCATATTCCCCAACATCACCCTCCAAGTGAACAGAAAAGGGCCAAATAGGAGTTTTGCCCCTTCTTCCAGCCCACTGCGGAGGGAGGAGAAGGTGCCAAAAGCTTGGCAGGGGCCTCCAGGGGATTGGAATTTGGGTGTCCAGATTTGGCTAAGAATCTAAAATGATGACTCAGGACCTTCCTGAAGAGGGTCTCCCAGAGCTGTCTCTGGTGGTGGCAGAGGGGGTCTGCAGAAGAGGTGAGCTCTCTGATCTGTTTCCTCTCATTCTGGCCAGAAACTACCACAGTGGTTGTTATCCAAAGCCCACCCACCCGATTTAGGCTGGGGATCTCTCCTAATCAAGGCGTGTAGGGCATAGGATAGACCTAGCTCACCCAGCCCTCTCCTCCACAGACATGGCCAACCTCTCCCTCCACGACCATGACGGCTCCAGTGGCGCCTCTGACCAGGATACACTGGCCCCTTTGCCACACCCTGGGGCTGCCCCTTGGCCCATGGCTTTTCCTTACCAGTACCCGCCGCCCCCGCACCCTTACAACCCACACCCGGGCTTCCCGGAGCTGGGCTACAGCTACGGCGGGGGCAGTGCCAGCAGTCAGCACAGTGAAGGTAAGGCGGAAAGGGCCATAGACGGAGGCCACAGGTGAGCCCCAGGCTTCCTCCTCAAGCTCTGAGCGTTCTGGCCTGGTTGTCTCCTACAGGCAGTCGGAGCAGTGGCTCCAACCGCAGTGGCAGCGATAGGAGGAAGGAGAAGGATGCGAAGCCTGGGGACTCCAAGTCCGGGGGCAGCGGCAGCGAATCGGACCACACGACACGCAGCAGCCTGCGGGGGCCGCGGGAGCGGGCGCCAAGTGAACGCTCAGGCCCAGCCACCAGCGAGCACAGCCACCGCAGCCACCACTCGCTGGCCAGCAGCCTGCGCAGCCATCACACACACCCGAGCTACGGCCCTCCCGGAGTGCCCCCTCTCTACGGCCCCCCCATGCTGATGATGCCCCCACCGCCCGCAGCCCTGGGACCCCCAGGAGCCCCTCCGGGTCGCGACCTGGCCTCCGTGCCCCCGGAACTGACCGCCAGCAGACAGTCCTTCCGCATGGCCATGGGAAACCCCAGTGAGTTCTTTGTGGATGTGATGTGAGCAAGGCATCCCCACCCACTGCCATCCCAACCCCTCCCCGGCCGGCTGCGTTCCTCTCTCCATCCGTCCGTCTTTTTTACTTTGTCTGGTACCTAAAAGGGAAATAAACGGAACTAAATCCAGGTGCGCTAACTGCTCGCTGGGTGCAGCGAGGGCAGGGTACACCTACCGATTGGCTCTGCCAGCCCCTAACCTGCCACCGGCCCCAGTTTGTTCCCTCTGCCCACTAACTGCTGTGCAGGACTTGCTGGGACCCTTCATGTGCCTGGGACCAGATTTACTGGTGCTGCCCCTTATTCCCCTTCACCCCCTTGTAGGAGGTGACCCCCGTGGTGTCCTTGGGGGCATGTTCACTACTTATCCCCTCTTTTTCCCTTTCAGTTCTCTTTTACAATTCATTCAGTTACACCATTCCTCTATTAACCCCACCCCCTCAGGCATGTGTTCAGATCTCTTGACTGCCCCACAGTACTGACACCAAAAAATATTCGCTTCATCTGACCCTTCTAACGTCCCGCTGCCTGCTGCCCCAGTCCTGCACCCTAGGCTGTAGTCACCTCGAGTAGCCATACTGCCTGTGCCCAGCCTGGATCAGAAGCCCAGTGGGCCCCCTCAGTTGCCTGAGCAGCTCTTGGCTTCCATGGGGCATCTCTGCTCTACTCCCACCCCATGCCTGCCCTGTGTGCTGGCTCCTTCAGACCCCTAACACTACTAACGAGCAGGCTCATCTCACCTCTGGGCCTGAAACATTTCTTTTCTTTCTTTTTTCCTCCCCAAATTTTCCCTGGGCCTGGAGCAGCCAAGAATTTCGGGCTGTTTGACTTTCTGTGAGCCCCCTGCGAGGGGAGGCCAAGCCTCTGAGGAGACCAAGAACCCTGCTTCAGCAGCCCCTCAGGGCTTCCCAAGGATGTCCAGCCCCCACACCCACACTTCCACATCTTGAATCACTAGGCTTCTGGGGCGGGCCCAGAGTCACCCATGCATGAGAGACTCTGTTCTTTCCAGAGACAGTGTGTGTCTCCTTTCTCTCCCTCTCCCTCCCATTCTCTCTCCCTGTCTCTGTCTCTCTCTTTCTCTCATTTTCTCACTCTCACTCACATAGCATGCATGCGCACACACACACACACACAGGTGCCTATGCAAGTTTGCTTAAGCCTCAGGGCTGGTCCCTGCCCAGAGGGCTGGACCCTCTCTCCCAGTCCTCTACCAGGTTGTGGGGCTGGTCCCCTGACTTCCCTCTCCCCTGCCTTGTAGCCCTCAAACCTCCCACACGTCCCCAGCATCTTCTTACCTGGATAAAGCCCATAAGCTGGGTCTCAGGCTGAGCTCAGCAGAGGACTCCTCAGGTGACTGACAGGCCATTCTCACCCACCCCCTCTCCCCCACACACCCTTCCCTGTTTTCACATTCACCGTGACAACCCCAGAACAAGGATACAGGAGCCCACAGGCCAGTTGAGGTTGGGCAGAGGGACTTCCAGGACTTCCAGACTCATAGAGTGCCAAGTTTTCTTATTTTTTACTTTATTCTCCACTTGAAACAAATCATGACTTTCTCTTTAAGCCTCTGCTATAAATTCTTCTGGCTCACCTAGACTCTCATGCTTTCAGGGCTGGGTGTCAAGAGTGAGATGAAGTCCTTAGCTCCAGGTTTTGGGGCGAACTGAGGTAGGGGCATTTTGGCATTCGTCTGTTTAACAATACTTCTGGGGTTTTGGTGAGCAGAGGGCTGTGTTGAAAGTGTGACTCAGTCTTGCCTGCTTTCTGGTAGCTCTGGGTTTGGTCCCAACCCAGGCCATGGCTTCTAGCCACCACTATAGGGCTGTTTCCTGTACTTCTCTCTCTAGCTCTGTCTTGAGAATTTCTCCACTATTGCTCATGCCTTCAGTGTTGGTGCTTCCATTGTTCCATCTTTGGACTACTTCCTTTTCCTCTCTATTTCCTTCCAAAATGGTGTCATCCATCCTGATGTCCTCAATTGCTGCTGATATGCTGGTGATTCCCAAATATATAGTTCCAACCCCAATTTCTCCCAATGTTTAGATTTGTATTTTTATTACTTACTGGACATCTCCATGGATGTGTCCATATGGACTCAACTCATGTCCCCAGCCAAGTGTGTTCCTCCTGAATTCCAATCCTGGTTACCTTCATCACAGTCTACATAGGCTCACCGGCTAGAAACATTTATGGGCTTAAATTCCTTCTTCCTATGTTTTACTCATCAGCATATCATGTCCATTCCACTCCAACAATCTTTCTTGGATTTGGCCCTTCCTCGCCCCTCTGCCTCTACTTTAATTCAACAGAGCATGGGATTTGGAGTCAGGTTGTTCTTGGTTTGAATTCCAGCTCTACTATTTTTTGGTTGTGTGATAAGAGAGTTATTTAACCTCTCTGAGCCTCAATTCCCTCGTATGTAAAATGATGATAATAAAACCTACCTCACAGGGTTGTTGTGAGGATTTAAATTAGATATTGTACGAAAAGTGCCTAGCACAGTGCCTGGCACACAATAGAGTAGGTGCTCAATAAATGGTAGCTATTATTATTATCATTATCATTATGATTGTTATTTACTCTAAATTGGGAGCAGTTTAGGGTATGTTTGGAAGATAAAGCTTTTACAAAAGGTAGGAGTGAAGCCTTGAGTGCTGGTTCAAAGATTAGAAGTGCCTGTATTCAATCACTCAATGGCTTCAGGCTGTGATCACCATTTGAGGGAAACCAGATCTTCATCCTGCTACATCCTGGCTTCTGAAAAGGGGCTGCAAAAGACAGTATGGTTTGCAACCACATTTGCCATTTTTTGCCCTTCCTCCCATGACAGGCTCAATCCTGCTCAGGGAAGGCAGCAAGGTATCTCTGCCTACAGAAAGAGAAGAGCCATCAGATTTTCTTCAGATCCTCTAAGAACCAGGCAGGACTTTCATGTTTGAGGGTCAGTTCTGTCTCCTCCACTCAGCTTGGATGTAAAGATTAATTCTGTTCATCAGAAAGGGAATCTCGAATCCCATGTCCAACTAAACTCAATTCTCCAAACATTTTCTAAGCAATATATATATATCTATATATCTGTCACTAAAAGGGGCACACAGTCACACAGGTATAGCTGAGGAGACATTGGCACATTCATGAAAATCTTTAGCTGGCCTTCAGGAAGAGTTCATAGTCACGAGCACATTCATGAAAAACTTTAGCTATTAGTTTCTTCCTAAGCATTTGCCTTCTCCCTGCTCCTCTCCTTGGGTCTTAATCCCTGGGAAAAGGCTTTGTCTGGAACAAATATATGAGAAAAGATTGGGATAATTAGAGGTGGTGTTAGAAAGCAGTAAATGCAGCACAAACACTTCTACTGCCAAGTTGTGTTTCAATGTAAAGAGAGGACAGCTAGTCCTCGGACTCTGGAGACAGAAAAGGCCTTTAAGCAATCCAAGGCTTAACAGATGGGCTTCAACAAATAGTATTAATCCTCTGAGGCTCTCTGAAACACTGATATGGGAACAGGAGGGATTGCAGAGACTACAATCCCCAGAATGCTAAGCGAGGAAAACGAAGCCAGTGCTGCGACCTTTGGCGTGATGTGTATTTCAGATAAGGCGGGCGAAGGACTCGCCTATCCCCCGCCCAAGGAGGGGGCGGTTTCTCGAAGGCAGTCGGTAGTTGTAGTTTTAAACTTAGCTTAAATTTGTAAACGAGAAGGTCGAGGGGCCTGACGGGATTTGTAGTCTACGCGGGAGGCGGGTGCGCACGCGTAGCTGGGGCCGGGGCGGGGCCGCGGCACTGCGGTGAAAGCCGAGGCAGCGGGCAGGCGAGCCGGGGGCGGGCGGACATCTTGGGATCTGGAGAGTGGCCGGGCCGGCAGAGCAGGGGCCTTGGACACCAGGTGAGCTGGGTATGTGGCCTTACGGAGGAGCGGGAGGGAGGACGCCGTGGGTCGCCTGCCTCTCCGCCCAGCTTTGCACGTCCCTGCACTGCGCCGGGTGGAAAGCTGCCCACACCCAGGAGTGGCCTCAGCCTTAAGACCCAGGAGGGAGCTGACGGCGGGGCGGGGGCGCCTAGGGTGCGGCTGCAGGACGGGCGGGGAGCGGAGCCCTCCACCTGACCCGCCGGGTACCTCCCGTGAGAGGGAGACCTACTGGAATCCGCCCAGAGCAAGGACGCCGTGCGGCGCCCCCCTCCCTAGGATCGTGACAACCCCCCAGCCCTCCGCGCCTCCTCCTCGGTGCAAGGACAATTCCCCCATCTAGAACTGTGGCACCCTCTTGTGCCGCCTCATTGGACTATGACAGGTCTCACACAGTGCGGCACTCCCTCCTCTCAGGTGGCACCCCGCGGCTCTTCTTCCTCAGACCTGTCATAGTCCCAGCACCGCGTGGCACTTTTTCCACGATGTTCTCCTCCCCAGGGCGAAAAGCCCACCACACCCTCGTGCCTCTGCTCCTAAACCCCAAAGCAGGCTCCATCTCCCCAGCTTTCCTTTATTCCCCACTGTCAGTTTCTCCCTGTCGGTTTTTCCTTCTCAAGGCCCTGATCTTTTCCATACTGGAAACTCTTTCCTTTAGGTGCCCCACCACCCCTGTTTGCTGCTGTGGGCTCATTTGAGTATACTGCCTGGCCATGGCTGCCAGTCTTTTCCCTTAACTAAATATTACATTCCTGTTTAGGGCCCCACCTTTTGTCCTCTGGTGCCTTAAGCTACCTACCACTTGATACCTGTGGACTTGGTTCTTTGCCCTGGGCTCGACCTCCATTTTGCATCTCTTTTCCCAGCCCCTTTGGACTGGGTATGGGATGTGTCCACCACCTCGAGAGACCTCTCACTGGTCCGGGAGGCCTTGACAGCCACAGTAAAAGTCTGCTAAACTACTCCCTGTGAAATTAATACCAGGGTTAATCCAGGAAATCTAGAACCAAATTAACCCCTTTTCTCAAACAGTCCAAATTAATTTGACCCAAATAATGTAGATAATTCAGGCATTCTGACATCCCTGCCCCTTGCTTATAGGCACTCAGGCCAGAAATGAGTTACTTGGTGGGCCTGGAATCACAATTTCAGCTAGAAGGATCTCTTAATTTTATGAACCTGCTCCCCACCCCACCCCAAATCCTTATTTTTATTGCACTCCGGAGCTTTTTGAAAGAGGAGTAGTCAGAAATAACTGTAATAAGCAGGGTCACTGAAGTGTGATCTGCCCATGCTAGGACCTTTCTCTTCTACTCTTTGCGTGTATATCTGACTGCCTGGAAGAGGTCGAAGCCACATTCCTGGGTCCATGTCAGGCCTCCCTTCCCTCCTCCTCCTCCTACCCCCACCCTGCACACCCTTTCCTGGAATGTTTAGACTTCTGTGAATTAGAGTGTCAGAGGTTTCAGGCCCTGCTGCCTTCTCAGAAGGGTAGCGGAGTCTGAGAGATTAGATGCTCTCTATAAAGGTTGTGCCTGGGGGCCCCAGGCTTGAACCAGCTGGCGTAATTCCTACCACCAATCCTGCAGCCACCAGCGGCAGCGGTGCCCAGGTCTTCTCAGTGACTCACTGGTGGGAGCCTGAGTGAGAGTCTGCACAGGAGGGGGCCTAAAAAGAATCCTTGCTGAGCTCAGCGCTGTGAGGAAGGGGCTGGGGCTACTCTCTGGCTCAGCTCCAGAAAAGGGAGCATCAAAATGGCCTTAGAATCCTGGGCCTAAGTCCCTCTCCATTTCTTTCTCCCATCCAGTTTTGGATAAACAGGAACTGGAGCCTAGCTAAGGGGAGGGGCCTGTCTGGGAGGGCTGCAGGGTCACTTACTAGAGGGTTGAGTCAGGAAAAAAGTGCCAGTGACCTGCACAGCCCCACAGGGGACATTGACAGGGGTTCTGAGGTCTTCCTTACCCTGCCCCCGCCTGTCCTAGGTCTGTTCTCAGAGCGATGGGCCGCGGAGACTGAGCTGCCGCCATGATTGGAGGCTTATTCATCTATAATCACAAGGGGGAGGTGCTCATCTCCCGGGTCTACAGAGATGACATCGGGTGAGTCCCCTGGCTAAGCCAGCTGTGTCCCACCATGCCGGCTCCCCGAGCCCCAGCATGCAGGATCAGGTCTGTTCCCACCAGAGGCTTGACTTAGGCCACCCCCACGCCTCGATGCATCCTGTAAGCTCAGCTAGTGTAGCCTGGTTCCCATTAGGTCTGGTATTATTGGCTTGGCAGCCAGCTTGCTAGCCACTAGGAGTGACCTATGGAATGGCATGGTCCCCCCAGCCTTAAGAAGTCCTGCCCTTCCTGCCTCCTGTTTCCCTTAGTTACAGGCCTGGTTGCTGAAGATGAGTGCTTTTGCCCAGGCAGGTTGATCTCCTTTGAGGAGGAGCGAGATCTGTCTCTAGTGGGTGGAATTAGTGGCCGGGCTGGCTCTATCTAAGCCGTGCTCTTAGAAGTTCTTCTCATGTTGAGGACCTTCACTGGATTCTCTTGAAAACCTCTCCAGGCTGCTGAATCCTCTCCCACTCCCTTTCTCAGGAGTCAGATTTCTGACTCAGCTCTTTTCAGTTCCTCTAGGCCATTCCTGGAAGAGAGGTTGTGAGCAAGCTTGAGGCACTCTCTAGGTCATTGAGGGAAGGGCAGGGAGGCCATGCTGCCCTTTCTGGCCTATCAGAGTAGACCCAGAACAGCTCCATGTCCTGGGTCCCTCAGACCCAGGAGCCACAGCCTTGCTTCTCATTCTGCCCCACCCTGCACGCCATTGTTCTTTGCTGACTGAAGGGACCGATCCTAGCCTCAGCAGCTCTAATGAGATTAGGCTCCTCTGATTCCTGCTGCCCTGTTCTTTTTCCTCAATGACCTTGAGATAAACAGTCTCAGGATGGGCCTGTTGCAGTGCCCCTTGCATCTTGGCTCCCTGGCTGATAGGCTGGCCTAGGCTTTGTGGCTGTTTGTCCGTTGGCTGGTGGTGTGGCATGAGCTAGAATTGTGGCAAGGCCTGGCCTGCCTGAACCTGGCTGACTGGATCCCCCAAACCCTGTGTCCCTCCTACCCTGGATGGACCTGGGCAAGCCAAGGCCAGGTCACACACCACTTTGCCTGTCTTGTCTGCTTCCACTTCATGGTGTGTGCCACCCTCCCAGTGTGTCATGTGTCTAACCCTCTCTCTTGTTGCTGTCACTCTCCTTTTCTTGCTGGCGTCATTTCTCTCATCCCATCTCATTGGCTGCTGTAGCAATAGGTAAGCGGCCTGTCAAGCTGCTGCCCAGGTACAGGTGGGTGGGGAACCCTGGCCCCCCTCATTGTTTTCATTCATCCTTTTTCATTCCCTTAACTCACTCTGGAGTTGGATCCTGGACAAGAATGGGTGGCACAGGTCCAAGGCCTCTTGGTACTTCTCCTTCAGTAGATTAGAACCTTCTCTGAAGTCATGCTGGCTTTGTCTAACTTCTGGAGGAGTCAGCCTTTCCCTTTGGTGGGATCACTAGTGGGAGGACTGGAGAAGAAGCAGGGTCTTTTTATGTCCTGGGCCTGGAGCTTACTGGGAATCTAGAGAGGTGGCAGCTGGGGTATGGCTGGGAAATTGGGGCCAGGCCTGGGAGTCAGGAATATTTGTCTCTAAACCTAGTGAACCTCACTCTATTAAGGTGACATCTGCCCTCTGTTATTGCCACTTCCCCATTTTTCATGGCCTTCAGACACCAGCCCAGCTAATGCCTTCTGCCCATGCCCCTGCTGGGAATCATAAGAAGGGAACCACCCTAGTGGTTTAGGCATTGGCTTTAGAGTTCGTGTCAGACTTCAGCAGTGAGGAGGGTGGGGCTGTTAGCAGCTGTGGTTGATCCCCGGGGAGGGGGGCGAGGTTTGCCTGGGCTCTGAGCAGCCCCTGTGTACCTTTTTCCCTCAGGAGAAATGCAGTGGACGCCTTTCGGGTCAATGTTATCCACGCCCGGCAGCAGGTGCGCAGCCCTGTCACCAACATTGCTCGCACCAGCTTTTTTCATGTTAAGCGGTCCAACATCTGGCTGGCAGCAGTCACCAAGCAAAATGTCAACGCTGCCATGGTCTTCGAATTCCTCTATAAGATGTGTGATGTAATGGCTGCCTACTTTGGCAAGATCAGCGAGGAAAACATCAAGAACAATTTTGTGCTCATATATGAGCTGCTGGATGGTGAGGCCGGTGGGGCAGTGGGCCTAGGGTGGGGATGAACCTGACTGGGCCTGGCCTGAAGGTGGAAGCAGGTCTGAGGCTCCAGTACACTCTGAACTTTCTTTCCTGAGTGTCTGGTCTCTTGGGCTAGGATCTCTATGCCCCTGAGAAGGCCAGTTCACATCCAGACCTAAGGGCTGCTCTGAAGTGGAACACAGAAATAGGCCAGCAGGTGGGGTAGGAGAAGTTTTGGTCTTTCAGGGGGCTAGAAACCTGACTGTGCAGTTTGGTGGCCAAACCTACTATATTTATCTTCTTACCTTTGTGGTTTGGGCCTTAGTTCGCTGACTGTCCTCCCAGCTTTCCATCTCAGCAGCTGCTTCAGAGCCTGGGGAAGGTTGAGATATTACAGGCCCCTTGGGGTGCACTGTTACCTCTGTTCCTTTGTAGGGTGTGATATAGGTGTGAGTCCTTCCACCTTCCTAACAGCTCTCTATTTTCTAGAGAAAACAGGGCTCAGGGCTTCTTGACCTGTCACCCACTGGCCATGTGACTTTTCTGTTGATTATTTGAAAAAAATCAAACATTGGAATTGTTTTCTTATGAAGCACAAATCACAGAGTAAATGCTACAAAGCTGGAATATTTTGCTGCAGATGATCCCACACAGTCTTTGGGAGCTGTGCTGGTCAGACATGTCCAGGCCAGGGGAGGGACTGGAATGAAGGAGCCTCAGCTTTGTCCAGGGACTGATGATTCCCTTCCTTTTGCAGAGATCCTGGACTTTGGCTACCCACAAAACTCTGAGACAGGCGCACTGAAAACCTTCATCACCCAGCAGGGCATTAAGAGTCAGGTACTCAAATTGTACAGACCACCGTCGGGGTGGAGTCCAACCTCCCTTCATCCCAGCTGGCCCCCAGGCCTTGTCCAAGCTGACTCATGAACCCGCCTGCCCATGACAGGAAGTGTTGGCCTGAACCTCCTTGCCATAACTGCAGGCTTGTTTTGCCCTGTGTGGCCCTCCCACCCCCGGAGAGCCAATTCAGCTGATCTCTGTTACCAGGAATACAGCTCAAGCAGTTTCCTTCTGTACTGCAGGGAAGGGGGTGTGGGCTGCTCTGGAGGCCTGGTGTTCCTTAGGAGGAGAAAGCTTAGGCCTTCTTCTAGGATCCAGGCCTCATAGCCTTTTCCTTTTCTGCCTCCCTTGTTGCTTCCTGTGGGCACCGCGCTGGCCTGCGGCCTCCAGCATCAGGTAAGCTATTCACTCAGCTTCTACTCTTGCAGCTTTGCTTGTTTTGTCTAGGCCCTGCCCTGTGGGGATTGCGGGGGAAGATGGGTTACAGGTGGGGACTAGAAGGGAAGGGGATGAGGGTGGAGTGGGGATAGAGAGAGGATGATTGAAAGGGGAGGGGAGTGAGGCCATTGCTGTTTGTCTCTACTCCCATGTAGACAAAAGAAGAGCAGTCCCAGATCACCAGCCAGGTGACTGGGCAGATCGGTTGGCGGCGAGAGGGCATCAAGTATCGCCGGAATGAGCTCTTCCTGGATGTGCTGGAGAGTGTGAACCTGCTCATGTCCCCACAGGGTGAGGGCCCTATCATGGTGAAGCTGGAGCAGGGTCAGGGTAGAATCCTCGGCCTGCCTGCCAGACTCAGCTGCTCCCCTGTTTATCTCTTCTATCACCAGGGCAGGTGCTGAGTGCCCATGTGTCAGGCCGGGTGGTGATGAAGAGCTACCTGAGTGGCATGCCTGAGTGCAAGTTTGGGATGAATGACAAGATTGTCATTGAAAAGCAGGGCAAAGGCACAGCAGATGAAACAAGCAAGAGGTACCTGAGGCGGGGTAGCTAGGGGGAAAGGGTGGGCCTTGGAGGGTTCAGTGGGACCTGGGGAACCACAGTTCCTTCTGGACTTCATTTCCACTGTAATTGCAAACCCTCTCTTCCCAGGGGTATGCTTGGCTGGTTGCTTTTGACACCAATGCTAAAAGAGATGAGGGGATTGTTCTCAGCAAGACCCCCTTTGTTCAGTCCCCAGGACCAAGGCCTCCTGTGTACATACTGATGGCCTCTGCCTAGTGTGCCTGAAACACCTGAGTCCCAAGCAGTAGGGCTCTTGAGAGATAATGAGCTTGCAAAGCTTCCCCTCATCCTGAACTCTGGGGCAGGGACCTCTGAGGCAGAAAGCCACATTCTGCCAGCTTTCCATAGTCTATGGTGCCAGCCTGGGGTAAGGAGTCCTCCCAGCCTGACACTTGCCACTCTCCTGTATTGATGAGGAAACCTCTTCTGCCTTTGCTTGCAGCGGGAAGCAATCAATTGCCATTGATGACTGCACCTTCCACCAGTGTGTGCGACTCAGCAAGTTTGACTCTGAACGCAGCATCAGCTTCATCCCACCAGATGGAGAGTTTGAACTCATGAGGTGCCATTGGGCTGTGAGGGGGCAGGGGATGCTGCTGGCAGAGAGGGGAGACAGGGAGCGGGACAGACTCTGTGGTGCCAACCTTGCTTCCTATCCCCAAAGGTATCGTACCACCAAGGACATCATCCTTCCTTTCCGGGTGATCCCACTAGTGCGGGAAGTGGGACGCACCAAACTAGAGGTGAAGGTGGTCATCAAGTCCAACTTCAAGCCTTCACTTCTGGCTCAGAAGATTGAGGTGAGAGCAATGGACTCGGGGAGGAGGAAGACCTTGTGTCTAGGAATAAAGGCAGCTGATGTCAGGACTTGATAGAGCTCCCTGACAGGTGTGTCACTTCTAGGTGAGGATCCCAACCCCACTAAACACAAGTGGGGTACAGGTGATCTGCATGAAGGGGAAGGCCAAGTACAAGGCCAGCGAGAACGCCATCGTGTGGAAGTGAGTCTTTCCTTCATGAGGCCATAGCGGGGCTCAAGTTGCCATAGTGTACCCTCTTGTTACCCTCATCCTTTTAAGTGTGGGGTGGGAGGGATAAGTGTACCTTCTCCAGGAGCTTCCCAGGAGCCTCTGCTTATACTTTCAGCCCTTATACCTCTGTCTGAGTGTGTACATGCTTGCACTTGGGTTCACACATGTACTTATTTTTCAGGATGCTTTGGCATTTCCCCACTTGCCCTTGTAGTATCTCTGTGAAATAGACAGAGACAGAGCAGAGGACAGTATGCCCAAATATCTAAGCAGAAACTGTAGGCCTCAGTGCTAAAGGAGTAATAGACCCAAGGTTCCATAGAAGTGGTTATCAGGGTCCTGACCACTTTTCCTTGTCCTGGCATCTCCTGGCAAGCTCCTGGGCTCTCTCCCACTTAAAATGGGCAACTGCCCCAAGCTACCACAGCTGCTTGCTGCCCATTGCCCCTGTATTTCCAGGATCAAGCGCATGGCAGGCATGAAGGAATCGCAGATCAGCGCAGAGATTGAACTTCTGCCTACCAATGACAAGAAGAAATGGGCCCGACCCCCCATTTCCATGAACTTTGAGGTACGGCAGAGGAGGGGCCTAGAGCCATGGCAGGGTGTGTTGGGAAAGACCTTAGAGATCATTCAGATCAACCTCTGCACCTTAGAGATGAGGAAACCGAGGCCTAGAAAGGGAAAGTGACTTTAATTCACAGACACATTTCTTCCCCCTTCAAGCCTCTTAATAGAAAGGCTTTTCACACTGAGAAAAATCTTTGACCTCTCTTGGCTTGTCATAAAACAGTTTTTTGAAAAATTTAGATTGTTTGAATTCCAGGTGAGAGGCTGGGCATGGTGGCTCACGCCTGTAATCCTAGCATTCTGGGAGGCCGAGGTGGGAGGATCGCTTGAGGTCAGGAGTTCAAGATCAGTCTGAGCAAGAGCGAGACCCAGTCTCTACTAAAAATAGAAAAAAATTAGCTGGGTGTTATGGCCAGCACCTTAGTCCCAGCTACTTGGGAGGCTGAGGCAGGAGGATCACTTGAGCCCAGGAGTTCGAGGTTGCTGTAAGCTAGGCTGATGCCATGGCACTCTAGCCCGGGCAAGAGAGCAAGACTCTGTCTTAAAAAAAAAAAAAAAAAAAAAAAAAAACAATTTCAGGTAAGATACAAAGTTTACTTATAGGCTGAGTTTGCTTTGTACATATTAAGCATATAATTTTCTCCATCTTATTTTTTAAGTTCATAATATTGAGCAGGATAAATATGTTCTAAGACAGTTTTTTGCTTGCTGTCTCCTGCTAATTAAAAGAATTGATTTAAGTTGTCATAGGCAGGGCCTGACTTCAAACCCAAGGTGACTGCTAGCTGCTCTTGGATATACTTTATTTAGTAACCTCTCAGAGGGCCCCTCACCACCCGAGTTTCCCCCAGCTTCTTCCAGGGCCCCAGCCATTCAGACACCTGTTGAGATGACGTAGCACAGGGACTATAGAACGTCCCAGAGAGTGGCTGTGAGGGGAAGGGCACATTCCTAATTAGAGCTGTCCCTTGCCCAGGTGCCATTCGCACCCTCTGGCCTCAAGGTGCGCTACTTGAAGGTGTTCGAACCGAAGCTGAACTACAGCGACCATGACGTCATCAAATGGGTGCGCTACATTGGCCGCAGCGGCATTTATGAAACCCGCTGCTAGCTGCCTAGTGGCAGCTAGCCCACCTCCCCACATCTTCTTCCGCACGTTTGGATACCACCCCCTTTTCCACCCCCCACCACCACACAGCAGTGTCTCCTACTCCCCCTTGCTTTGCTGCCTTCCCTTTGCACCAGCCCGAGTCTAGGTCTGGACCAACCACTTTGCGAATGGGACTGGTGGAGCAGTCCCCGGGCTCCCTGGGCAGGGTAGTTCTGGGGCTCCTGCTCTTCCATCCATCTGTCCTGGCCAAGTGCCAGGCTCTGAGTTCTGTGACCAAAGCCAGGTGGGCCCCTTTTCCTTCCCACCCCTGTGGCCATACCTCTAGAGTGGGAGGGTTGGCTGCCCCTCACTTCGGAGCTCCCCCAAAGGCCAGTAACAGATCCCCAGCCCTCAATCTCTGCTTTGGGATAGTGTGAGCTTCATTTTGTACGTGTGTGGTTTTGTCCAGTTCCAAACCCAATAAACTCTGTAGAGCGGAGTTGTTGGCTGTTGATGTGGGAGTTACATGGGGAGGGGAACTGGTAGGACTGCTCTTCCTAAGATTTTGTATTCTGAATACTCTCAAGGTTCATCCCAATTGTTAGGCCCCTCCTGGACTATCCAGCTCTTATCCTCATGGGTTGTTGGCCCAGGTCTCCTGACTCAGCTAAAAGGAAAACAGCCTCAAGGGCAAACAGCCCCACAAGGCCCCAGTTACCCTGAGGGTAGATTCTTCTTTCCTTAATTTTTTTTTTTTTTAAGAGAGGTGGTCTTGTACTCCTAGGCTCAACTGATCCTCCTGGCTCAGCTTCCCAAGTAGCTTGGACTACTGGCACTCACCACCACTCTTAATTTCATCCTTTTCCCTTTTACCCAGGTTTCCCAAACTTGGGTGGGTGGGTGGGTGGTAGGAAAAAAAATTTTATTTTTCCTAGGCCTCTTCCAAAACAACTCCCTTTGATACCTCCACCCCTCCAGATAATTGTGTGGTGAGTTAGTCCCTGAAGGACAGGATGTATAAAGCAGATTTTTCCCTTACCAGTTTTCCCTTGCTTAGTTTCAACTTTCTCACACTTAAAAAATCTATTAAAAGCCGGATGTGGTGGCACATGCCTGAAGCAGGAGGATTTGAGGCTGCAGTGAGCTATGATTGTGCCACTGCACTCCAGCCTAAACAGCAGAGTGAGACCTCAACTCTATTTTATATTTTATTTTTTAATATTTTTAATTTTGATTTTTTCCAACTCTTTATTTTTTTCAGCCAGTTGTAATCTTTTTGCTAATGGAGAGACCTCAACTCTAAAAACAAATAAAAAACTAGAAAATTTCAAACGTAAACAGAAGTAGAATAATCATGTTCCATCATCGAGCTTCAGCTATGATCAACTCATGGCCAATTTCTTAAAATCATCCAGTCTTTGTTCACTTAACCCAGGTGTCCTATAAAATTTTCACAACTTCCCTCTGGATCCAAAAAGGGCCCACTGTAGTTGGTTAATCCTTCTTAAATCTTACAATCCGTACATTTCACCTCAGCTCTTGCAATTTTGTTGAAGAAAGTGGACTTCTGTAGTTTCCCCATCAGAATATGCCTGTTACATCCCCATGATGTCACTTAACATGTTCCTCTTTGCCTGTGTTTCCTATAAAATAAATATCCAAATTGATTCCTCACAATGGCAATGTTTAATCCAAAAGAATAAATGGATACTGATGTAATTTTAGGTGCCACTTTTAGAGCCAGCTTGGATAATATTCACGTTAAATATAAAGTAGTAGTGTCATTTTGGGTAAATTCTTAACTTCCACCTGAGGGAATCGGTAAAAGGCTTTTACTGTCATTGACATTCAGGGTGCAAAGAAGTCTGCTTTGGGTGTAGGTAGGGAATAAATACCAGTGAATTCATACAAGCCACGTTGACCTGGTTTTCTTCCCCTTGGCGGTGGGTGAGGTTGTGCCCTGGGGTGGTGGAAGAACATAATTCGCAATAGTCGGCTGAACTGCCACGAAGTGTGAAAGGACTGAACACAGGTCGCGTGGGGTGGAGGACAGGGTGACTGGCCACCAGGCTGAGAAGCCGGTAGGGCCTGGGGACCGGCGAATGCACGAAACGTAACGGGGGCTTCCGAGAGGCAGGGACCAGGGTGAGTCAGCAAAGCTCTCGACGGGTTCCAAAATGGACCTGGTTGGGTGCCCGCGGCACCAGACGCGCCTCAAGGAAGCGCATAAAACCTCCCAAAGCCAGTGTGTTTTATCTGTCGTCTGTCTCTGGGAAGGCTCCCACCCACTGGACCACCTCACTCCCTGATAAACCTCGAGCTCCCTTGCCTCCTCCCCTCGCCTCCTAATCTCAACCTCCCAAAAGGCAGCGAGAACCGCACTTCTGGCTCATCTTTCGGCGGAAAAGGCGTCGCGCAAGCGCAGAGAGAACAGTTCCGGCGCAGACTCTTGAGCAGCGCTTGCGCACCGTTCCTCCAGCACGTTCACTCCGCCCACCGGGTTCTGCGCACTCCGCGCCTTTCTTGTGTCACCGCTACGCATGCGCTTTGGAAGAAGTGGGGGGCGAGATTTCGGGGGAAGGGCAGGGGGTGGGCCTAAGCTGAGGTCTCACAGCGACTGCGCGGACGGGTTCCCTACTGGAACATGGCGACTTGCGCCGAAATCCTGCGGAGCGAGTTCCCTGAAATTGACGGACAGGTCTTCGACTACGTGACTGGTAAGCCTTGCCGAATCAATGGGCTGGGGAGGCCTAAGAGGAGGTCAGGGGAAAAGCCTAAGGGAGGGCGGTGCCGGGGACCGCTGCCAGGCCTCTCCTCTGCATGACCTCTTGTCCCGTGGGTTGGTTGGGTCTGGAGACCTGACTGGGGCCGGGTTCGGCGACTGAAACTGATTGTATGTCTACCCTACCCGGTTTCTTCCTTGTCCTGCCACGCCCGGCCCAGGCGTCTTGCACAGTGGCAGCGCGGACTTCGAGTCTGTGGATGACTTGGTGGAGGCTGTGGGGGAACTATTGCAAGAGGTGTCCGGCGACAGCAAGGATGACGCGGGCATCAGGGCCGTGTGCCAGCGCATGTACAACACTCTGCGCCTGTACGTGCCAGGGAATAGGGGCTGATGGGGGCGAAGGGAGGGCGAACGGTCTGGAGACTAGAGATGGGGGAAGAAGGCCCAATGGCCTTAGAGCTTTTCCCTCAACTCCTAATCCTGCGTTTTCTATCCCTACCTACATAGGGCTGAGCCACAGACCCAGGGAAATACCCAGGTGCTACTGGACGCCCCCATCCAGTTGTCAAAGATAACAGAGAACTACGGTGAGAGTGAGGGGAGATTGAACTACCTGTCCTCTACCCTTTTCATAGCCCACCCCCACATCCTCCAACAGCCTATTCCAGCTCAGGACTCCTACTATCTCTTTAACACAGGATAAGCTTGTAGGAGCTAGTTGCTGTCTTTACTGACATCAGCTTTACTGAGGGATTTTTAAGAAGCCTATGATGAAGGGAGTGGGGTTGGAGGATTGTCGGAGCTCTTGGGTATGTCAGGAAGCATACAAGAGCCTTGGAGCTGGACAGACTTGGTTTTACCCCCAATTTTACAACTAGCCAATTGCATGTTCTTGGAAGAGTTGCTTATCTGCCCCAGCTTCTGTATCCTTATATATGAGATTCATTTTTGAGTGCAGGGAGGATGGTAGCCCTTTATACCCTGAATTGTAAGGCTTTCTTGAAAATGGCTGTCTGTGCCTGGTTTGCATTAGTCACTCAAAATGTTAGTTTCCCTTCCTTCAGGGAGAAGGTGACTGCTTTTCTTATCGCTTACAGACTGTGGAACCAAACTTCCAGGACTGCTAAAGAGGGAACAGTCCTCGGTGAGGAGGAGGAGGAAGAAAGGGAGGGGGCTGTGTCTGTGATGGGGATGAGAGTTGACTGTCTAAATATTGGAATATTTTGAGGGAGGATTTCTCATTATGTCTTTGCCTGAGTCTTTGAGTCTGTTCATCATGGGTAAGTTAAGAGGGTTTACTTGAGATGTTCTCTCTGGGGGTTCCATTCTGAGTCTGCACCCTAGAATGAAGTGGTTATGTTGGATCCTTAGACCGTGAATGCAAAGAAGCTAGAGAAGGCTGAGGCTCGACTGAAGGCAAAGCAGGAGAAGCGCTCAGAGAAGGACACACTCAAGACCAGCAACCCTCTGTGAGTTGAGGAAGAATCGTTCAGAAGAGAGCAGAGCAGTCTCTGCTGGGACAGAAGGGTGGTTGGGAGCACTCAAACCTATCCATTTCTCCCTTAAGAGTTTTGGAAGAGGCATCAGCCAGCCAGGCAGGCAGCAAAAAGGAAAGTCGGTTGGAATCATCTGGCAAGAACAAATCCTATGATGTACGAATTGAGAATTTTGATGTGTCTTTTGGTGACAGGTGAGGGAATGGCAGTGGTGGTTTGGCATTCTTTTTGAAGAGATGAAATGAGGCTAAAAACAATGCTAGATTTCTGTTGTTAAACTTGCTGTCCACCTATTTCTAGAGCATTCTTGGTTTCTTTTCTACCACTTCTGCAGGGTACTGCTAGCTGGAGCTGATGTGAACCTGGCATGGGGCCGCCGTTACGGGCTGGTGGGGCGGAATGGGCTGGGGAAGACAACACTGCTGAAGATGCTGGCCACCAGAAGCCTGCGGGTTCCAGCCCACATTTCCCTACTGCATGTAGAGCAGGAGGTTGCTGGAGATGACACCCCTGCCCTGCAGAGTGTGCTGGAGAGCGACAGTATTCGAGAGAACCTGCTACGGCAAGAGCGGGAGCTCAGTGCCCAGGTTGCTGCTGGCAGGTAAGTGCCCCAGGCTAGGGAATAACTAGCAATAGCTGTCCTTCAGAGTGCCTGCTGTGCTGTCACAATCCACAGTTCGAGTGTCCATCCTAGTGATCAGCAGAGCTTGGAACTGGGCACTGTGGAACTCTAAAGCCCTTGTTCTTTCCACAGTGTCCATTGCCCTTGTCATCTTAGGCACGTCCTTCCTGTAGTCTATGCCTATTCCAGCAACAAGGCAGCCAGTGGCCTGCTTTGCAACTGTATAGGGTGCAGAATATCCTAGACTGCCCCTGCTCAGGATTATTGCTCTTTCTCCTCCCTCCCAGGGTGGAGGGCTCAGAGGCTACACAGCTGGCAGAAATCTATGCCAAATTAGAGGAGATTGAGGCTGACAAGGCACCAGCCAGGTATTTAAAATTCCCCCTCCCTCCTTCAGATTTCACCTTTCTCGTCTGTGAACTATTCCAACTGGGTCCTTCAATTTCTTCACTTCTAGGGCATCAGTCATCCTTGCTGGGCTTGGCTTTACCCCTAAAATGCAGCAACAGCCCACCCGGTGAGTGCCTTTGCCATTCTTGGCTCTGAACACTGTTGGCTCCACCCCTGCCTACCCAATGATCACCCACTGCTAATGTGGCTCTGTCATTCTTTAGGGAGTTCTCAGGTGGCTGGAGGATGAGACTGGCCCTGGCACGGGCCCTATTTGCTAGGTGAGTCTCCTGGGCCTGTGTTTGGAGCCCTGTGGAGATTAGGCCTTGGCCTTGGGAGGTGGCAGTGAGTCACTGACCTGAAACCTTATGCCACGTATTCTTCTTTTTCATAGGCCAGATCTTCTACTGTTAGATGGTGAGTTTGAAATGGGGCACCCTGGGTTTGGGCTGGGCAAGGTGGTAGATTCCAAGCTCATAGTTCTCCAGAGCTTCAATCCCAAATGTGTGCTCCCCTGCTTCTCCAGAGCCCACAAACATGCTGGATGTAAGGGCCATCCTGTGGCTGGAGAATTACCTGCAGGTGAGTGCCTACAGGTGCTGGAGTGGGTTTGGGGATTGTCTGCCTCCAAGACACTTGGGGGCCTGGGAACGGACTGCCCTCCCAAACCGGGCCTGCCATCCTGTGACCCCTCAGACGTGGCCCTCCACAATCCTAGTCGTCTCCCACGACCGCAACTTTCTGAATGCCATCGCCACAGACATCATTCACCTGCACAGCCAGCGGCTAGATGGTTACCGTGGAGACTTTGAGACCTTCATCAAAAGCAAGCAGGAGAGGCTGCTCAACCAGCAGCGTGAATATGAGGCACAGCAGCAGTATCGCCAGCACATCCAGGTGTCAGGGGATGGGGGACTGGGGTGTCCCAGCCCATGGGTACTAGAGTTGGGAGTAGTAGGGGAGTGTGACCAATGCCTGCACTCCTTCACCTGCAGGTTTTCATTGACCGGTTTCGCTACAACGCAAACAGGGCCTCTCAAGTGCAGAGTAAACTCAAGATGTTGGAGAAGCTGTGAGTACAGTGTCCTTGGCCAGGCCCTAACTCCTGTTCTCTTCATTTCTTCCCTCATTTTGCAGGCCACCTCTTGCTCTCCCATTCTAGGTCTCCCCTTTGCCAGAAGTCAACTTTGCTTTCCTGCAGGGGAAGAAATCAGAGTATTCTACACTGCTCTTGGAGGGTTCATCTTGCCTAATCCATGGCAACCGCTAATCTACTTTCTGTCTCTATATTTTCTTACTCTGGACATTTCATATAAATGGAATCATTAAATATGACCTTTCATGTGTTCTTCACTTAGCATAATGTTTTCAAGGTTTATTGATATTGTAGCATGTATCAGTACTTCATTTCATTTTATGGCTGAATAATATTCCATTGTGTGAATATTCAACACTTTGTTTATTGATTCATCAGGTGATGGACATTTGGGTTGTTTTCCATTTTGGTTATTATGAATAATGTTGCTATGAACTTTGGTGTACAAGTTTTCATGTGGACATGTGTTTTCAATTTACTTGGATACATACCTAGGAGTGGAATTGCTGGGTTACATGGTAATTCTATATTTAATCCTCTGAGGAATTGCCAAACCATTTTCTAAAGCAGCTGTACCATTTTGTATTCTACCAGCAACATAATGAGAGTTCTAATTTCTCCATGTCCTTGCTGATACTTTTTACTGTCAATTTTAGCCATCCTAGTGGGTGTGAAGCGATATATCATTGTGGTTTTTTATTTGCATTTCCTTAATGACTAATGATAGTAAATACTGGGGTTTAATCTTGAAGCACCTTTTCTAGAAGTGCTGGCAGGGAGCTTAAAATCATAAGGCTTAGATCTTTGTGACATGGAAACATACATTACAATATATTAACTGGAGATAAAAAGCTATAAAAAGGATGATTCTTTTTTTCAGCATATAGTAAACTACAAGAATATGCTCTAAAATAATGGTGTCTAAGTGGTGGGAGTACAAGCCTTTTCTAAAGTTTCTCTGAATATATATTACTTTTGTAAGAAATTGTTTTTTTTAAAGTCCTAAATCTAGTCCATCCCATCTCTCCCCTCAGACCAGAGCTGAAACCCGTGGTCAAAGAATCAGAGGTGGTGCTGAAGTGAGTGTTGGGCCAGAGGGGCTCCCGGGGAAGTGCTTCTTCTGGCCATGCCCACAGTCCTCACTCCCACCCCCTGCAGGTTCCCTGATGGATTTGAGAAGTTCTCACCACCAATTCTGCAGCTAGATGAGGTGGATTTCTACTATGACCCTAAACATGTCATCTTCAGTCGTCTCTCCGTCTCTGCTGATCTTGAGTCCCGCATCTGTGTGGTATGGTTGCTGTTTCTCTGTTCCATGCGCTGGGACTCTCCTACCCCAGTATGTGGTGTGGATTGGCCCAGATGCACAGGAATAGGAGTGAGGGCCTGGGCTAAGGGCTTTGCTATACTTGTACTGCCCCTGTCCTCGGGCTGCACAAGGCTGCCCTGCAGAAAAGAAGAGGCTGGTATGTGATATTTTATGAACACTTAGAGCAGTGCTTTATATTACTGCTCTCAGTTCTGAGTTTTCTCAAACCATGGAACATTGAGGAGAGAGCATGGACTTTAGGGTCAGACTTTAGATCACAACTGTGCCATTTCCTAGTTTGGTTACCAAGCAGTTTCTTCATCCTTAAAACAGATACAACATCTGCCTCATTTGGTTATTGGGAAAAGTAAATGCCTAACATTTAACAGATACTCAAGTATTGCTTCCCTTAGTGTTTTTATTTTTCTGTATAGTTCCTTAAAAATATTTTTTTGGTTGTTGAGGGAGTCATTGAGACTACTGGGACCCCTTCTCATCTCCTTCCCTTCTGTATACCACACGCGTGCATTTTTTTATTGACATAATGTACATATTTATTGGATACAAAGTGGTATTTCAATACACGTATACAATGCGTAATGATCAAATCAGGGTAATTAGCATATCCATAACCTTAAAAATTTATCATCTTTTTATGTTGGGAGCATTGAAAATCTTGTCTTCTAGTTATTTGAAAATATACAGTAAATTATTAACTATAGTCATCCTACAGTGCTGTAGAACACTAAAACTTATTCCTCCTATCTAGCTGTGATTTTTGTCTTCGTTAACCAACCTCTCCAAACCTCTCTCAATCCCTGCTTCCCCCTACCCTGCCCAGCCTCTAGTAACCACGATTCTGTTCTCTACTTCTATGAGCTTGACTTTTTTTTTTTTTTTTTTAGCTTTCACATATGAGTGAGAACATGTGGTATTTATTTTTCTGACATGTATTCTAAAACATCCTCATGTTTCTTACAGGTTGGGGAGAATGGGGCTGGGAAGTCCACCATGCTGAAGCTGCTTATGGGGGACCTGGCACCTGTTCAAGGCATCAGACATGCTCACAGGTTAGGCCCACCTGCACCCCTGTGCACACACTCATAGGCACTCACACTGCCTACACTCCTTCATGGTCATTGCCTTCTGTCCCCTTCTCCATCTCCATTTTTGCCTGCAGGAATCTGAAGATTGGCTATTTCAGCCAGCACCATGTGGAGCAGCTGGACCTGAATGTCAGTGCTGTGGAACTGCTGGCACGCAAGTTTCCTGGTGAGTTAGGGATTTGAGTTGAGGAAGGAGGGCCAGGGCTGACTCCTGCATCCAGGCCTGCCTTGGGGTGGGTGCAGAGCAGCCCACCCAACTGTAGGTGTTGTTGGAGGGTAAAGGGAGGAGTTGAGGCAAGAACGCACCTGATGGGAGGAGTCCTTTTCCAGGGCAGCCCGAGGAGGAATATCGTCACCAGCTGGGCCGGTATGGCATCTCTGGAGAACTGGCTATGCGCCCTGTTGCCAGCTTGTCTGGGGGTCAGAAGAGCCGAGTGGCCTTTGCTCAGATGACCATGCCCTGGTGAGGCCTCACTTTCTAGAGCTTGTGCTCTCCCATTTCCCCTTCTTGTACAGTAGAAAATGATCTTCTCCCTTTTGTATCAGAAAGATTCATTTTCTCCCACTCCTGTCCCTTAACTGCCTGTATTCCTGGGTTCTGCCTTCCAGCCCGAACTTCTATATTCTGGATGAACCCACAAACCACCTGGACATGGAGACAATCGAGGCTCTGGGCCGCGCTCTCAACAGTTTCAGGGTGAGTGTGCCTGCACCCTGACCACTTCTCCCCAAGCCTCAGAGCCCCTTGGCTTTCCCCTGAGCGCCTCCTGTTCTCCTGTCTTTCAGGGTGGCGTGATTCTGGTGTCCCACGATGAACGCTTCATCAGGCTGGTGTGCCGGGAGTTGTGGGTGTGTGAAGGAGGTGGCGTCACCCGGGTCGAAGGAGGATTTGACCAGTATCGCGCCCTCCTCCAGGAACAGTTCCGCCGTGAGGGCTTCCTCTAGGGCCGCCAGGCTGAGGACTGTGCCCAGGACATGGACTGGTCTCAGACCCTGGGCCACCGTGTAGGCAACCAACTCCAGGCTGAGGACTTCACTCGACTTGGGGACAGCCTTATTCCCAAATGTCTCTCTCCTTTCCACTGGAGCATCCTCTACACAACCTGGGGAACCCCATCCAAGGGTCTGTGAGGACTGGTCTCCCGGGGGAAGGGATTAGGGGGTACCTTCTGGGGTTATAGATTCCTCCACTGCCCCAGGTCTGCCTGGGCCCCACGTGGCTGCTATGTAAATTAAATTTCCCCCTGCATCTCCCTGGCCTCATCTCTGCTGCTCACTGCAGGGTTGCAGTGGTTGCCTGCTATTGAGGAGTGTGGGCTCTTTGGTTGGTGGTTTCCTTTGACACTTGTATCACTCACATGGAGGAAGCAGTGGCAGCACCAGCCTTGCCCCTGGGAAGAGACATCAAGGCCACTGGGGTTTGGAGGTCATGTGAGAACTGGGAGAGGCTGAGCCAGTGGGACAAAGGGCAGCACATTGGCATCATGTAGTGCTGTTACCCCCAGCTCGGGTGCAGCCTCAGCTAAGGAGTCTTGGGCTCTGCTCTCTCAGCCTCCACTGCTTGGAAGGTTGAACTGATTCTGAAACCTGGCCTCACACATGGTTTGCCAGCTGCATTCTCCAGTGGTTTCTGGCTCAGGTTTGTCCTGCTTCTCTGATCTGGACCCTCAGGGCTGAAGGGAAACCATCTTTGTCTTTATTTTGCTTGGGCAAATTCATATGTGTTATTTTTCCTTTAACTATTTAGGAGGGGCCTAGGAAGTGGGGAATTTAGGACAGGGCTAATGGGAAGAAATAGAACACTTTGTTTTCAAATTAAGCCATCTTTAAGAGGGGAGAGATGTTTAACAGAGGTGCTATGATTTGTAAATATTCTTTCTCAAGAACTTAGCTGTTACATGCAGTTATTATGCAGAAGAGGTTAAAATGGAGACATTGGAGCTGGGCAGGGTGGTGCACACCTGTAATCCCAGCTACTTGGGAGGCTGAGGCAGGAGGATCATTTGAGCCCCAGGAGCTTGAGACCAGCCTGGGCAACACAGCGAAACCCCATCTCTTTAAAAAAAAAAAAAATACTGTTTTGCACTCAATGGAGAAACCAGAGAAGCTTGCTTGCTTCGTGGAGATGATAATCAAAAAGCTTGATCAAGAAATCTTAACTCTGAGCTGCTGAGGGTAATGTGGGATAGGTATCTGGGGGAGAGAAACCTGTTTGGCGGGTAAAGGAGAATAAAGGCAGGAAGGCTCTGTTGATTAACCACAGAGCTGGCATTGGTGAGCTGACGAAGCTGGCAGAAGGACCGCTGATCTGCCTGCTGCCTCAGCTTCCCTCCCTCTCAGAAGTCCAGAGGATGTATTTCTGCAGCCTTGAGCACCTTTAGCACTCCTGAGAACTTTCTCACAACCCCCATAATTCTCTTCCAACTTCAGACCTGCAGATGGGTGAGTCGGGGAGCCACCTGTTGGAGGTCTATGCCTGCTGGTTTGCCAGGCTTTCAGCCCCTGAGCCCCTCACCAGTTGTGAACCCCTCTTGGAGTTCTCCCAGCTTCTTAGAATCCTCAGAAATGCAGTTGAAGGATTCTCTAACACTGAATTTGCTTTTGTGCATGAAGAGCATTAGAGTTGGTGTTGGATCTAATACCAAATCTCAGTTCTATTACTGGTAATGGAAAGAGCCACCAACGTTAGCTGGATAACCACAAATCCCTTCATTTCTGAACTCCTACTTGGTTCCTTTATAGGACTGTTGTGAGGATTTGCTAACAAATACAATACGTAACCACTCAGAAATGTGACCAGTCTGATTTGAAGGACTATCATGGGAAAAGAAGTGAAATTTCTCTGAGTCACTCCAGAAGTAGACCAGTTTGGACTCTGTTAATAGCTCAGGCTGCCTTCTGAGAGTGAGTTACCAATTGCTGGGACCGTTCAGCCCTGTCAGGCTTTAGAGAAGGGCTCTCTGGGCTAGGAGGCAGCACTAGAGGACCTCCCGGTTTGCTTCCAATTTTATGACTCCATGAAAGAAATGCGAAGGACCTATATATATGGCAATACGAGCCCACGCTGGAGGACTTCAGAAAGGTGGGATAAATGAATTGTACCAGCTGGGAAAGACCTAGCTATTAGACATTAGAGCAGAGAGTTGACAGAAGACAGTTGTTTTGAGGGATGGAAAATGATAGTGTCAGTGTCAGCCAGCTCCATTTCAGAAAGCACAGACAAAGAAGGGAGAGGGGAATCTGACGTGGAAGGGTGGGAGGTAACTTTGGGGGGAGGCATCCCTGGGTGGGCGTGAACAAAGGTCACTCTTGATGACTCCAGACTGTACACTCGCAACTACCCCATTTACTGGCTAACCCCAGCCAATGGGGAGCCGTCTTTCCCCAGTTGCTGACCCTGGTGCTGCTCTGCCAACTTTGGGCCTTTAAATCAATAGGAGCTGGCCAGGTTGTAAGGCCTTAGTCCACAGAATCCTCACTGAAATCCAGGCCTTCCTGCCTCTGCTGACCTTACCACACTCACCAACACCTTCTCAGGCAACCTAGCTGGTCCCCAGTGGGAGGCAAAGTGACTAGGGGCCATGGGTTCCTTGGCACCAGCCTATGAAGCTCTCAAGGATGCCAGTCAGACAATTGTTCATTTTAATGTGATTATTACTGTCCTGAAATTTGTTAGACGTGGATAACATTTTGCTAAGTTCTCACTGATTCCAGACACATTTTAGCCCACATCAGAGCTCAGCTCTGCATCAGGCCTGAGCGTGCAGACTGGATATCAGAAGCTGTGGTTTGAAATCCCAATAGGCTAGCAGGGTGGGCCCAGGCTGTGAGGACTTTCGCAGCCTGGCTGAAGGGCCTCTGAGAGTCCCTGAACCTGGAGAGATGGACTCCTCAATTCCACCCCCTCCTACTAGGCTTCCATTGCACTTTGTGCTTGCCCCAGTCAGCTGCATGCCATCATCAAGATTGTAGTGCCCACTTTGCCTTGACATCCTTGAAGGCCAGACCATGGCTTACTCATCTTTGCATCTTCTGTGCCTGTCCCAGGTTGGGTTTCCTGGGAAACAGCTTGAAGAGATCAGCATACAAGGTGTTTTCAGGGTGCTCCTGGGATAAATAGCTGTGGGAAAAAGGGCCAGGAAACAGGATGGAGCAGATGGAGGAGTTGAGCAGCAGTCAGAACCTTGGGTTAGCCGTGCAGAGTTGTCCTGAGTTGGGGTAGCCAGTCAGGCCTCCGTTCTGCTGAGGCGATCAGCTTTGGGATGCTGGCTGCTACCGGAAGGAGGTGTGATTGTGAAAGAGGAAGTTTTCCTTAGTTGAGGCAAACCCCAAAGGGGCTGACAGCTGAGAGTTTTCTGCCTCGGCACTCCTAGCAGTGAGGGCAACAAGTCCTTTCTTCCTGAGAGAAGATTTGGACAAGTCATCACAGCATCCGCTCCAAGGCCTGGTACGTAATAGGTGTGCAATAGAAATGTTTGATAAATGAATGTTTCAGGAAGATTGATTTGAGAAGATGCAGAGAATGACATGGAAGGAGAGAGTCCAGCCTTGAGGTGGGGCCGGGATGGTGGAGGTGAGACTAGGGAAGGCGGTGCACAGACGCCGAGGGCTCACGAACTTGGCCCAAACTAGAGAGGACTCCTTTTTCAGCCAGAACCTTTGAAATGAAATGAAAGCTTTGAAACATTAACAGGCAAGTTACAGGGGCCTTTTTTTAAAAATAACTTCCCCTGTTTCCTTTCAAGACCATTCTAAGGAACTTTCAAATAATAACATTAATTAGGCTCTTATTGTGTAATAAATACGGTTGTTAAGTACCTGTATTGACTAAGTCAATCCTGACAGTCCTTGAACTGGCACAATTATTGTCCCCATTTCGTAGATGAGGAAATACAGGGAGTTGATACAGTGGGTGGCAGAGCTGGAATTCAAGGCCAGTCTGGCTCTGGGACACAGCTTTTAACTGCCACACTGTTCTACCACTGGGCTCTTAATGGGATGTGCACAATAGTCACAGCTTGTTAATTCTATCACTTAAAACTTAGTTGCTTGGGCAGGGGTTTGAACAAGCTTCTCTCAGGAGAGCAAGCTGAGGACTAGGAGTTCTGGCACAGTGGCTGACACATGCTAGGTGCTCCCTGAATAGTTATTCATTAAATAAATTATCCAAAACTCGTGGTATAATGGAAAAGTTATGCTCTGGTATTAGTTCAGCTCTAACACTGATGGCCTTGGGCAAGTCAGCCTCTCCTGAGTAAATTATCCATGAAATGAGCACAACACAATTTGTTTTGCTTCTTTCAGTAGTTGGACTGAGTCAGATAAGGTCCCGTGTAAACAGTAAAAATTTTTGTAAACTGTAAAGTCCTATGGGTCTAAAAGGTGTAATTTCATGGAAGAAGCGATTGGGGCAGCAGCCGGGAGCCACCTCTGGAGACACATACACATGCAGGTAAGCACTCCAGGCCATGCTCAAGATGATCGCCCCAGGAAGGCCACCCTACAGCTCTCCACGTCCAGAGAGCCAGACATCAGAAAGCGTGCATGTAAGAACGTAGCATGAGACTCTGGCACCCACTGACTCACATGGGGTGAGGCAGAAATCACTGTGCAATTTTAGCCCATCCTAATAATATGTATAGTTCATGCCCTGTTGGTAATTCTAGGTTTCTGTTTTCTTTATATTAAATAAATAGGTAGTTTGGAAAGCGATTTCTGCTTTACTGTATATAAACCTTTGAAACCCTAAATTAGAATAAATATTTGCCAACCCATGCTACAGCATTTTTAACCCTGGGGAATGCTTTTACAAACATTCTCTTTGGCCTTTTCTCAATAATCTTGTGTAAATGGCTTCTGCTGAGTTATTCCCACTTTACAGAAGAGTTTGGGGTAGAAAGATAAGTGTCTTGCTTAGGTTCACATACCTCTACGTGCAGAGATGAGGCAGGAACTCAGATATCTGGACACCAGCCTTCTCACATCCAGATTGGCTGTTCTCAACTTTGTTCCACAGCTATTCATACAATGGGTGACACTCTCATGTCACACATGCCTGTGGGGCACACCCAGGGTCATGTGCCCTTCTGTCCTTTTAGGGAAATATTTTGAACCTGGAATGGAAGGGAGTGACTGTGAATCTGCTCTAATTTGTTTCTAACTTGTAAAATAGGGAGCCCACTCTAGAGTCAGAAAGAGTTACATCTTAGTCTGGGTTCTATCATCTAATAGCTGTGTGACCTTGGCAAATTAGGCCTCTCTGCACCTCCATTTCCTGATCTGTAAAATGGAATAATTATAGTCCTTACATTGTAGAGTTATGGTGACTATTAAATAAGATAATATAAGCAAAACTCTCATTATGGTTTCTAGGAGTTTAATAACTGTTAGCCATTGTGATGACTATTAGTATTTGTTGAGACCCTCACTACTTTATTGATTTTTAGTGAGATATTGTTTATAATGTTCTGTGGCTGAGAACCACTATGCAGTCCACCCTCCCCATCCGTGGGTTCTGCATCTATGAGTTCAACCAACTGTGGATGGAAAATATTCAGAAAAAAATTACATCTGTAATGAGCATGTACACACTTTTCTTGTCATTCCCTAAACAATACAACAAATATTTACATAGCATTTACAGTGTATTATGTATTATAAATAATCTAGAGATGATTTAAAGTCTACAGGAGGATATGAGTAGGTTATACGCAAATACTATCCCGTTTTATATCACAGACTTGAGCATCTACGGGCATTGGTATCTGCCGGGACTCCTGGAACCAATCCCCCATGAATACCAAGGGATGACTATATTTAGTCATAGTGCCTCAGCCAAAACGAATAGGTATTCACGACTCCTACTTTGTGCCGTTGGGCCCAGAAAGGACCCCTTCTTGGATGCCTCTCCCACTGCAAAGACATTCCTTCTGATTCTTCTATTCATGCATACACACACATCCATGTCCCTCTAGTTCTTTCTGGATGTTCTGTACTCAGTCTATTCCATCACTCAATACTTTCTTCCAGGTTGTGACTCTCATCATCAGTGTAGGAGTCCAGGTTTTTCTTGACTGGTAAGGACCCTTGAGCATAGTCATTTTGAACCTTCTCCCCACCAAAGATTTCTTACTCCTCCTCCCCCATGAACTCTGCAGTCAGAACATAGGTAGGGCATATGAATAACTTGCAAGTAGGGTTATATTAAAGTAAAACTAGTAATCAACAAAAAATGGTTGAGATGTAAAATTCATTCAAGAGATTGTAAACTGTAGTTTTGTGGTGTTTGTGGGTCAGAGTTGGGGAGATATTTAAGAACCATCTGGTTGACTAGGGCCAAAGAGCACAGTGACAGGAGGAACACACAGAATATGACTGGAATCCTGCAGTGGAGGGGAGGGTGTGAGAGAGCAATCACTGGTCAGTCGGTCCCTAGCCCTGCCTCAGAGGAGGCAGACCCCATCTGGTGACTTGTCTCACAGCAGCTCTTGCCCTGGGTGCCTTAGTCCATCAGAACCTGACACCGCAAGCCCCTGAGCTCCGTCCTCTCTCTCCCCCAGCTCCATGCCACTCTCATCTGGCCTCTTTGGCTTGTGATGTGGTTTCTGGTGTGGCCTTTCTCACCCAGAGAGGATGTGCCAACTAGCAAAGATGGATTTTTCAGGCCACCTGTCAGCTGCATGTCTAATGATGTTAATAAACTGGCAGCTGATTTTCATATCAGTCTCTTCTAAGTCTCACCAGCTTGATCCAATAATAATAATAATTTACTGAGCACTCTGTACCAAGTAGTGTTCTAAGCATTTTACATGAATTCACTCATTTAATGCTTTTTTTTCTTTCTTTTTTTTTTTTTTTTGCAACAGGATCTGGCTTTGTTGCCCAGGCTGGAGTGCAGTGGTGCTGTCACAGCTCACAGCAACCTCCAACTCCTGGGCTCAACTAATCTTCCTGCCTTAGCCTCCCAAGTAGCTGGAACTACAGGTGCGTGCCACCGCACCCAACTAATTTTTCTTATATTTTGTAAAAACAGGGCTCTGCTATATTGCCCAAGCTGATCGCAAACTCCTGGCCTCTCAAAGTGCTAGGATTACAGGAATGAGCCACCATGCCCAGCCTGATTTAATCCTTACAACGAACCATTGCAGTATATATTATTCCCATTATATAAATGAGAAAAATACAGACCCAGAAAAGTTAAATAAATAAATACTTGCTTAAGTCCCCCAAGCTAGGAAGACTCTGAGCTGGGGTTTGAACTGAGGTCACAGTGGGCCCAAAGATTGAGCTCGCCCACTTTACCACAGTGAGACACCTTGATCATGTGGATGTTTGGGACCTGAGGCAGCAAGGGACCTAGTGCTCTGTGCTATGGTGACCTCAACAGGTTCTGGGTCCCTGGAAGTCACATCTCAGCAGCCTGCTTGGGGCATACCACTGTGTTTCTAAAGATTTTATCATATCTATAGGCCAAGTGTGTTGGCTCATGCCCATAATCCCAGCACTTTGGCAGGCTCAGGCAGGAGGATCACTTGAGGCCAGGAGTTTGAGACTAGCCCGGGCACCATAGTGAGAACCCATCTCTACAAAAAAAAAAAAAAAGCCGGGCGTGTAGTACGCATGTGTAATCCTAGCTACCTGGGAGCCTGAGGCAGGAGGATCACTTGAGCCCCAGCCTGGGCAACACGACAGAGCAAAACCGTCTCTAAAAAAATAATGTAAATAATTTATCTGTGAAACAAACCTAATTTGTTAAATAATAATTATTTGTCCATAAAAATTTCATCAAAGACGGAGTATGGTATGGTACCAATCACAGTGTCTCATCAGCATTAAATAATCACAGTTTGCCCACTCAAGTTATGTAAATCCAGCCCCAAGAAAAGAAATGTTTAATTTAGCCTGGACACTCTGGTGATATCTCTTGGCCAGTCCTACTGCCTTCTCAGACCCTAGGCTGGGATGTCTGTGCCCTGGTGAATTGGAGACCACCGTCTCCTACTATATGCCTCTCTGGACACTGGCTACTTCGTCTGGAACTATATGAGCACAGGTATGTTAGGACTCAACACCTCATTGGTATATTCATGAACAGGGACAACTAGGAAGGTTTGGTCTAGGACATACGGGTGTCTGGGGAAAGAGCATTCCATCTGATTTGATATTTACTGAATGTCTACTTTGAAGGCTTAGCCTTCCCCTCCATAAAATGGGCATGCCAGCTCCCTGTCCTCTGCCTGATTTGTTCAATATCGGGATGGAATGCTGTCCAGAGGTGAAGCTTGGAGAGATGCCCTCACTGGACAATGTGAAGAGTGTTCCACAGAACAACTGCCACATCCCCTCACCATGGCCCCTGATATCCTCTTTCCTGGTACACTGGATTGTCTATTCATCAACCACATATGCCAGTCACTGTGCCTGGGCCCAGAGGAACAGCACTGACTGAGACACTGTTCTTGTCTTCAGAGGTCTCTGCCACTGCCAGGTGGGGGAGAGAGGAAAAGCAAGCCAAGGGGTACCTCTGCAGGAGCACAGTGGTGTGCCAGGGGCAGCAGAGTCACCCCACTCCCCCTAATCCTGCTCTTCAGGCCTTGCTGACTGCAGCTCCGACGCCCTCAGCCTACAATTCCCTTCAGTACTTCTCTTCCCTGACAACTCCTACACCTTCTGGAAAGCCTACTTAGGAAAACTTCCCTGAAATCCTCCAAGTAGGTAGAACCTACTCCCCTCTGCTCCCAAGACAGTTGACAGATTCCCTGTTATAGCTCCTAGCACATTGTCCTGGAATCACCTTTTTTTAAATCTGTGTTCCCCCTAAACTGTGAGCCTCTGTGGGTGAGAACAATGTTATTGTGTTCTCACCACCTAGCATGATGCCTGGCATGTAGTAGCTGTACGATAAATATTTCCTAGATGAATGGAAAAAGAGAATAAAAATTGTTCCTCCAACAAGGCATCATGGTGCTTAAAACCACACTATCAGCTTTTCATTGTGCATGATCCCCTCTAGGGAAATTAAATAATAACACTAATAAATCAAAAGTAAGAAGGAGGCCGGGCGCCATGGCTCATGCCTGTAATCCTAACACTCTGGGAGGCCGAGGCGGGCGGGATTGTTTGAGCTCAGGAGTTCAAAACCAGCCTGAGCAAGAGCGAGACCCCGCCTCTACTAAAATTAGAAAGAAATTAATTGGCCAACTAAAAATACATAGAAAAAATTAGCCGGGCATGGTGGCGCATGCCTGTAGTCCCAGCTACTCGGGAGGCTGAGGCAGGAGGATCGCTTGAGCCCAGGAGTTTGAGGTTGCTGTGAGATAGGCTGACGCCACGGCACTCACTCTAGCCCGGGCAAAAGAGTGAGACTCTGTCTCAAAAAAAAAAAAAAAAAAAAAGTAAGAAGGAGCTGGTGAAGGACTAACCATAAGAGGTAGGATGGTGATGAGGAAAGAGCATGAATTTTGGAAATCTAGGTTTAAAACTCAACTCCCACACCTTCTGTGAGTTATTTAATCTCTCTGATTTTTTTATTAGTAATATGGAAATTAAAATATTTACAAAGAGCTATAATGATTAAATAAGATAATGTATGTAAAGTACTACTACAGAGCTTTCATATGGTAGGTATGAAATAAATGGTGGTCACTGTATTATTATCATCGGAACCTAATTTGTATTGATTTTGACTGGACTTTCTTCTGTGTACATGCCAACGACTTTCAGGAGAGGAAAAAGAAGGAAATCTTATAGGATCGGAAGTGATTTATCTTTAATACAGCTACTCATTTAAAAACCTCTGCAGTCCTCTACACTAACATTCTCATTCAAATTTTTTAAAAAAATTTTTCCTGAATATTTTTTCCTCATTATATACAGTAGCTTTATTTTTCTATAGTATCTTAGAAATCTTACAACAATTGTTTAGAGCAATTATCATGCTAGGAATATTGACATTCTCTCCCCCTCCCCCTCCCTCACCCCAATCTCTCTCTCTCTCTCTCTCTCTCTCTCTCTCTCTCTCACTCATAGCATTATACTTCCTAAAACTTGTTGAGCACTGAAAATCTTATGTTTCTGAGACAGAAAATACAGACAAGTTTTGTGCAGCAAAATGCATTGAGCCCCATCAAAAAGGCAAAAAGGCAAAATTACAATTCAAGGAACAGGTGAGTTTGCAGAACACTCTACAAATCAAGGTAGACAGTGTCGGAAAAGTAAATAGAGATTAGGGCGATTCCTGATAAAGGAATAAGGAAAGCAGTATAGTCTATCTCAAAGTAACCTCATCCCCCTCTTTAAAGAAACCCCTTCCTCCTGAAGTAATCTCTGCCCTTCTCTTCTGGGTTCCCATTGCACTTTGCACCCCCCCCCCCACCTTGCCTTTGGTGAACTGGTCACATTCTGCCTTGAAAGGAGCATCCTCTGCATACAAGTTTAAGGACAAGGGCCAGCAAGTCTAGAGGAGTATTTGTACAATTAATTTGATGACGTGTGTAGTTCTTTGGATTGGAACAGCTGGTGCAGCTCCTTTGGGAGAGAGACTGTGACAAGCACTGGTTTTGGCATCCTCCCCCCTCCTCTAGCTCTGTCTCCATCTCTGTCTCTATCTGTCTCTCCATCTCCCTCTCTCAGGTTGCTGTCACCCAGGCTTCCCCAGTGAAGATGTTAGCTATGCATTTCTGCAGCTACTGCCCAATTTCAGGTAAGGCTATCTCTCTTTTGAATTTTTGAAAATTAAAAAGTCTTCTTTTTCTTTCTCTTTCCATCCCTTCCCTTCCTGAACAATCCGGTGAAGTAGAATAAAGCCATCAGGTGAAGTAGAATAAAGTGGTATCTTTATTCTGGTGGTATTAAAGTGGTATCTTTATCTGAGGGTCTGCCTTGGTGACTCAGAACAGATGCCAGAACCTAAAGAGGGTGAGGAGGGCGCCTGTATAGAAAGGTTGCCTGGTGTGAGGTGTCAGAACCCAAGCAAGGTGCGTGGCCTGGTGCTGGCTGTCAGAGATTCAGCAGGGCGAACCTGCAGCAATGGGGGTGTACCCCAGAGTGGACACTCAGAGCCCAAGCAGGGCAAGGAGGGCATTCCCAAGGGGAGAGACCAGGGCAGCGTGTGGGGAAGGTTGGCATGAGGAGGGCATTCATTGTGGGCAGGGGGAACAGCAACCCAAGACTGAACGGAGTGAGAAGGGGGTCTGAGTGTGGAACAGGGGGGCAGTGACAGGAGATTGATCATAAAAGTAAATATTAATATATTGAGGAAAATGGTAGCCAAGATTTCACAGCTGGAGAAGGAAATTACTAATATAGAAAAGGAGAAAACTAGAACGAACTTTGTGGTGCTGGATTAAAATGAAGATACTGGTGTAAGCTCATTGTTTTCAACATGAAGAAATAGATATAGAAAATCTATGTAGATATAGATTTAAGTGTGTTTGTAGCTCTGTCCCAGCTCTGTCTGTTTAGAGGGTCTTGGAGAAGTGATACCTACCCTCCTGCCAATGGCAATGAGCCCACCCAGTGCCCAAATCTTGGTTTCTATTAAATAAATATCATTCTCCACTGTAAGGTACCAGGGCCCCTGGTGAAAGGACTGATTCTAGGGCTGAGAGAGAGATTACAAGATGAGCCTAGAAATCTTACACTAGAAAGCGAAGAAGTACCACCTGGCTAGAGTGCAGTGGCATCACCCTAGCTCACTGCAACCTCCAACTCCTGGGCTCAAGTGAGCCTCCTGCCTCAGCCTCCTGAGTAGCTGGCATTAGAGGCACACGCCGTCACGCCTGGCTAATTTTTTCTATTTCTCGCTCTTTCTCAGGCTGGTCTCCAACTCCTGACCTCAAGCAATCCTCCCGCCTCAGCCTCCCAGAGTGCTAGGATTACAGGTGTGAGCCACTGTGTCTGGCAAGCAAAGAAGTACTCAAAGAATGATGGAAACATGTAAAAAAAGACACAAAAGTGAGCTTGAAGTGCTCTTACTTCAAATTAGGGACAGTTTGAGCATCAATATAAACAATGCTAGTAATGAATTATAATCCCTGAATAAAACAGAAAACTATGGGTTTATAGTGATATACATAAATACATGAAGACATTAAAAGTTTGATGAGAAATGAGATACTGACATATTTTCAAAATATCTCCACCCCAAACATGTATTAATTATATGTAAAGGGGAAAAAGAGTTCCTTTGCAGAGGAGGAGCCTGGTAGACACCACCTTAAGCAAGTAATCAGAGTAAACATCATCAGTAATGGGACAAATCAACATCTTGCGCCACCCGATAGGAATTAATAAGAATACAGAATCACTTCTGTGACATTCCTGCCAAAGGTGCATAACCTGAATCTAAGCATAAGGAAGCATCAGACAAGCCCAAATTGAGGGACATTCTACAAAATAAATATCCTGTACTCTTTCCAAATGTCAAGGTCATAAAGTCAAGGAAAGACTGAGGAACTGCTTCAGAGTGAAGAAGAGACTAAAGAAATATATAGTAACAAAATGCAACATGTAATCTGCACTGAAGGCTTTTTTTTTTTAATTTAAAGGACATTATCGGGGCTAGGCGCGGTGGCTCACGCCCATAATCCTAGCTCTCTGGGAGGCCGAGGCAGGTGGATCGCTTGAGGTCAGGAAGTCGAGACCAGCCTGAGCAAGAGCGAGACCCGGTCTCTACCAAAAATAGAAAGAAATTAGCCCGACAACTAAAAATATATATATAAAATTAGCCAGGCATGGTGGTGCATGCCTGTAGTCCCAGCTACTCGGGAGGCTGAGGCAGGAGGATCGCTTGAGCCCAGGAGTTTGAGGTTGCTGTGAGCTAGGCTGATGCCACGGCACTCTAGCCTGGGCAACAGAGTGAGACTCTGTCTCAAAAAAATAAATAAATAAATAAATAAAAATAAAGGACATTATCGAGACACTAGACAAAATTGGAATGGCGTTTGAGGATTAGTCGGTAGAGATGTATCAGTGTTAATTTCATGATTTTGATGGTTGTGTTGTAGTTATGTAGGAGAGGCTGTCCCTTTTTGCAGGAAATATTTACTGAAGTATTCAAGGGTGATGAGATATCAAATTGGCTACTTACTCGTAAATGGTTCCTGGGGGATAAAAGTTCTTTGTTCTGTACTTTAATTTTTCCACGTGTTCGAGATTGTTTCAAATTCTTTAAATAGTTTAAAAATATGCAAGTAGTACATGAGTGTTATAACAAGTTGAAGAATGCAGTGGTATAGTCTAAGAAAGTTAATATCCCCCCTCCCTCCCAATTCGAGTTCCCTCATCCCTAAGGAAACCATTATTACCAGTTTTGTTTGTATCTCTCCAAACGTTATCTATAGCCATTCAAACACGTAAACCTGTAAATGTATGTGCATGGAAATATCTTCTCTTATTGTGCCAGCTATTAACCTTGTCCATAGTGTCCTTCACCGAATAGAAATCCTAATTTTTATAACATTTTATTTTGAAATAATTTCAGGCTCGGAGAAATATTGCAAAGTATTACAAAGAATTTTGCTGCTTTTCCCTTCAACCAGATCCCCCAAATGTCAACATTTTGCTAAATTTGTTTTATCATCCTGTCTGCTTGTGTGTGTGTATATATATATTTTCCTAAACCATTGGCAAGTAAGTTGTAGACAAAGTGTTCCTTTATTTCTAAATACCCCAATGCCCTGTTTTCTAATAACAAAGACTTTCCTGACATAGCCACCATACAATTATCAAACTCAGGAAATAAACATTGATACACTACTAGCATCTGATCTAGAGAGTTTATTCAAATTTTACCAATCGTACCACTAATTTCCTTTATAGAAAAAGAAAAAAACATGTTTTTGGTTCAGGAGCCAATTCAGGATCCCACATTGCATTTAGTTGCGTCTCTTCAGCCTCCTTTTATTTGGAACAATTCTTCAGTCTTTCTTTATCTTTCATGACCTTGACATTTTGGAAGAGTACAAGACATTTATTAATTTGGATTAATCTGGTGTTTTCTTATGATTAGATTCAGGCTATGCATTTTTGGCAGGAACACCACGGAAATGGTGCTGTGCCTCCTCGGTACATACTAGCAGGAGGCACGTGATGCCAATTTGTCCCATCGCCGGTGATGTTAACTTTCGTTACTTGGTTAAGGTGGTGATTGCCAGATTTCTATGCTGTAAATTACTATTTTTCCCTTTGTAATTAGTAAGTTTCCTGTGGAGAAGAAATACTTAATTTTTTTTATTTAAAAATTATTTAGTTAGTTAGTTTTAGAGACTGGTCTCCCCTGTCACCCAGGCTGGAGTGCAATGGCACGATCACAGCTCACTGTAGGCTTGAACTCCTGGGCCAAGGCAATCCTCCTCCTCAGCCTCCTGAGTGGCTGGGGCTACAGGTGTGTGCCAGCACTCCTGGCTAATTTTTAAATTTTTTGTAGAGTCAGGGTCTCACCATGTTGCCCAAACTGGTCTCAAACTCCTGGCCTCAAGTGATCCTCCCACTTTGGCCTTGCAAAGTGTTGGGATTACAGATGTGAGCCACTGCAGCTGGCCTTAATTTTTATGTAATCAAAATTATCAACATTTTGTAACAATAATTTGTTCTTTAGAGGATTTGTTTGAGTTCTTCCCCACCCCCAAGATGACAGAGATTTTTTGCAGTGTTCTTTTCTATTAATTGCATAGTTTTTTCTTATTCAGGTCTTTAATCCATCTAGAATTCGCCCTTGCATATCTTGTAGTATAGAGACATTGTTTCCATCTTTCTCCATAGGGTGAGCCAGTTCTTCCAACATTGCCTACTAAACAAACTATCCTTTCTTCAGTGATGGTGGTGCCACATTTATCACATATTACGTTCTCACTTATAGTATATACATGGGTCAGATTCTCTACTGGTCTCTGTTCTTACACCCGTACCACACTGTTTTACTACTGTAGCCTTGTAGTATGTCTTGATATCTGGCAGAGAAGCCCCATTTTATTCTTCTTTTTATACATTGACTTTCTTAATTTTGGAAATTTATTTCTCCTTGTAAATACTGGAGTAAGTTTATTAAGTTTTTCATGAATTTTAGTTGGGATTGTATTGAATGTATACATTAACTGGGGGGAAACTAACATTTTTAGTTATCAAGCCATTCTGTCCAAGACAGTGGAATATCTTTCTACTTTATTTGGATCATCTTCTGTGTCCTTTATTTGAATTTTAATGTTTTCTTCATAGAGGTCTTGTATATTCTTGGTTAAGTAAATCCCTAGATACTTTATAGTCTTTGTCATTATTGTGAATGGCATCTTCTTTTATCACATTTTCTAATTTTTTAATTTTTTTTTAGATAGGGTCATCATTATGTTTCCCAGGCTGGACTCAAACTCCTAGGTTCAAGCAATCCTTTTCCCTCAGCCTCCCGAGTAGTTGGGACTACAGGTGTGAGCCACTGCACCAGGCTTTTTATTGCAACTTCTAGTTGGTTACAACTGGTATAGAGATATGCTATCGATTTTTGTAGACTGATCTTGTATCTGGCTACCTTGCTGTATCCCTTGGTAGTTACAATAGCTTGTTGACTCTATTGGTTATTTTGAGGTAGATCATTTTATTACTTACAAATAATTATGGTTTTATGTATATAAACACATATCTATAAATATTTCTATATGTAGCCATCTGTATCCATAGTAAGCTACACATGCATTTATATCAATGTCTCCAACTCCAATCCATTACCACATGGATCATTTTAGCCTCTTCTGGCTTGTCTATAAGCTCCCACTCTAACAGTAAGAAACCTAGCTCTCACTATGCACCATTCATTTACTTAATTGTTTAAATCCAGTATACATATATAGTGGTTTCAAAATTGTTAATCCATTTCCCCAAGGGAAACAGCTTTATCAACCAGAGTACAGTACTTACGTACAGCTCCCTTTACCTTTAGTCTTACAGAGTCTACACATTTCCAAAGTAACCTGGGTCAGCACCATTCTCACCAGTCCTCTTCCTCAGAGAGCTTATTTCTTACATTTGTAATATATTTAATAGATTCTTTTGTCACATTCTTCATTCTATCCTGGGATCTCTCTCAATTGCCTAAGTGATTTTTAAAAATTTGCATATGGTTCACTCTTTGTGCTATAAAGATCTATAGTTTTTGACAAAGGCATAGTGTCATGTATCTATTATGGTATCATACAGAATAGCTTCAATGCCCCCAAAAGTCCCCTGTGTTTCCCCATTCAACCCTCACTGCATCCTCCCCCCGCAAAAAAACCTTGGGGCAACCACGAATTTGTACTATCTCTATAGTTCTGCCTATTCCAAAATGTCATATAAATGAATTCATACACTCTGTAACCTTTTTAGACTGACTTCTTTCACTTTGCAATATGCCTTTAAAATTCATTTGTGTGTCTGTGTGGTTTGATCATTCATTCCTTTGTATTGCTAAATAGTATTTCATTGTATGGGTATATCACAGTTTGTTTATACATTCACCTATCGAAGGACATCTTGGTTTCTTCCAGTTTTCATAAGTTTTCTAATCAGCTGGGTAAATACTTACGAGTGTGATTGCTGGATGGTGGGATAAAACTATGTTTAGCTTTATAAGAAACTGCCAAACTGTCTTCCAAACTGGCCGTATCATTTTACATTCCCACCAGCAACGAATGAATGTTCTTGCTTCACAATCCTGTCAGCAATTGGCATAGTCAATTTTCTGGATTTCAGCCATTCTTAAAGGTGTGTGGTAGTTTTTTATGGTATTTTTCTTTTTAGAGACAGGGTTTCACTCTGTTACCCAGGCTGGAGTGCATTAGCACCATCATAGCTTACTGCAGCCTATAACTGCTGGGCTCAAGTTATCCTCCCACCTCAGCCACCCAAGTAGCTAGAACTACAGGATCACACCATCATGCCTGGCTAATATTTACATTTTTTATTTCTGTAGAGATGGGGTCTCGCTATGTTGCCCGGACTTGTCTTGAACTCCTGGCCTCAAACAATCCTCCACCTTGGCCTCCCAAAATGCTAGAATTACAGGCATGAGCCACTGCACCTGGCCTATGGTATTTTTAAAGTTTTCTTTTTGTTAGTAATTTTTAGTTGTAATGCTTAATGGTTAAGGAACATAGTCTATATGATTCATTCATTCATCCATTAGAATGACTTTTGGTTTTTCTTTGTGGCATAATACATGGCTTATTTTTGTAAATCTTTTGAGTGTATGTGAAAAGAGTGTCCCCAATTTGTGCAATGAAGCATAACAAAGGGTTCAGAGCAGAGTCTTTGGATTCAGCTTGCCTCATTTCCAACCCTGCTCTAAAGTTAATAACAATATGAGCTCAGGCAAGTTCTTTTCCTCATGCCTCAAATTCTTTCATAAATGGAAATCGTAACAGTGGTATCTATCTTTTAGTGTTATTTAAGGATTAAAAGAGGGCCAGGCATGGTGGCTCACACCTGTAATGCTAGCACTTTGGGAGGCTGGGATGGGAGGATTGCTTGAGGCCAGGAGTTTGAGACCAGCCTGGGCAACACGGCAAGACACCATTTCTACAAAAAATTTTTAAAAAATTAGCGGGGCATGGTAGCACATGCCTGTGGTCCCAGCTACTCGGGAGGCTGAGGCAGGAGGATCGCTTGAGCCCAGGAGTTTGAGTTTGAGGTTGCAGTGAACTGTGATGATGCCACAGCCCAGCAGCAGGAGGAGATCCTGTCTCAAAAAAAGGGGGGGGATTAAAAGACCTAACATTTTTAAAGTACTTATAACTGTGCCTGGCACACAGCAAGCACGATGTAAGTGTTCATATAATATAAATAAATGTATCTAAGTTTATTGTCTATTTTAAATATTTTTTTATTTTTATTTTTTAATCTATTAGTTTACAAGGAGAATATGTTAAAAGTTCTGTCATTGTTATTATATTTATTTCTTCTTGCTGTTCAACTAGCTGTTGCTTGATATTTTATATCATATTTTATATAATATTTTGAAACTCTACTGTTAGATTAATATATGTTTGTGACAGATATATTTTATTTTTCTACTGTTCTTTTTGTAAATATAAAATGTCCTTCCTTGTTCCTTGTAAGTTTTCTGGGTTTTTTTGCTTTATATTTTACTTGGTCAGATATTAAGATTGCTACTTCAGCTTTCCTTAGGTTATATTTTCCTGCTATATCTTTTTCCATCCTTTCATTTTCAACTTTTCTTTATCTCTTAAAGACAACATTTTCTTGGATTTTGTTCTTTTTAATTCGAGACTCCCTTCTGTTTTTGAGAGTCTCTCTTTTAATGTTTAACCCATTTATAATTATGTATTATTATAAGGTTTAATTCTCCCTTCTTGTGTCATATTTCCATTTACTGCATTTTATTTTTATTTTGTTTTTTCTCCACTCCTGATTTCCATTGAATAGAAAAGTTTTCTACTACTGGTTTAAAAGTTTTGTATTTATATTATAGTGATTGCCTTCAGACACACATGCATGTTTATTTGTCCCTACTGATTTGTTAAACTTACCAGTTTCTTGTCTTTCCCCTAATTGACAAGTTCTTTACCACTTTTTAGTGTCCCTTGGTCTTCCCCCTATCCCATCATGTTGATATTGTTTAAAATTTAATTCTGGGTTAATACTGATGTACTTTATAATTTTTCTCTGGTCTTAGCCTCATCTTTTAAGACAACAATAAACTTTATCAAGGTATAAAGTAAAATATTTTCCATATCTCTTGAACTCCTGGATTTATTTCTCTTCATAATTGAATATTTCTTCCAAAAGTATTTTCATGTGGATCTTTATATGACAAAAGGTGAGCAGCATTAACATCCATGAGAATATTTGTATTATGTCCTTACCTTTGAATGATAATTTGGCTGGATATAAAATTCTCCGTCGGCTGGCATGGTGGCTCACGCCTAGAATCCTAGCACTCAGGGAAGCCGAGGTAGGAGGATCACTTCAGTAAATGGATATATCTTAATTCATTTGTCTATTCCCCTAATTTGGGGCATGTAGGTGTTTTCCACCTTTGCTAATATAAAGAACACTGCCTTGTGCATATCTGTGCATTCATCTTTGTCTGAAATTTGGTTCCTTATGACAAAACACTAGAAGGGTGCCTCTTTTCTTTCTTAGGCTGGGATGGAGAGCTGCTGAGTAGCAGCTGCTCCAGAGCTCAGACTCACAGGACTGGGGCCTTCTGTTTCAGCTCTGCCTACGTGTCCTATGGGGGCCTGCTCATGAGGCTGCAGGGTGATGCCAACAACCTGCATGGATTTGAGGTGGATTCCAGAGTCTATCTGTTGATGAAGAAACTGGCCTTCTGAACTACGAGGGAAGCCAGCCTTGATGCTTAGTCACTCAGATCATGGACATTGGTCAACCTGTGTAACAGATGCTGTTGTTCACCCGTTAAGGAGAGGCTGGCCACCTTTCTCCTGTGGGTGCATCTTTAGCTGGTCTGGACTCAATGGGAAACTGACTTGCCTGTGAAAGACCCAGCGGGAGAGCTTAAAATGAATCAGAAGTCGTTTTGTGTATATGATTTTTTAAATTAAACTTTACTTTTTTCAGACTGTATCCCCTTTTTTAAAAAAATCCATTTACTTTAAATTCACTTTTTTCCAATTTGTCTATGATATATTATTTCTGGCCCTCAGGCAGGTGATCACATGTCAACGTAGGATCTGTTCCAGCCTTTCGGTATCTCGGTTCAGGGTTATCTCAGTCTCCTGGCTGACCGTTCCCAACATTTATCCTCTAATGCTGTTTTCTATCTGGGAGAGAGAGTGTCATGCTTTTGGCTCCTGAGGGTACCCCAGGCCCGAAAGATACCACCCATTTGGCATAGAATTTTGAATTGACAAAGAGTCCTGCTCGTGTCCTCCAATACTTTCAGTCTCTTAGGAAGTCAGTTCACGGTGACTTGAATGAGTCACTTGCATAGTCTGGAAATACTCATCATTTTTATGGAAGCTCCGGGTAGAAGCTTTTAGACACAGGCATGGAGCATGACTATGAAGAGAGCAGGAGGAAAGGACTTCGTAGTTATGGAAGCAGGTGGAGGGGCTGGCTCTCTACGTTCCATGGTGGCCTGGGAGGGAGGGTAAGTGGTGATGGTTCTTCCCAGAGACGCTGAACAGGGAGCTGCTGCACAGACCAGTGAAGCGGACAGGGCAGCAATACCAATAAGGTTGGTGGTCCAGTGCCAGAGCCAGGACAATGCAGCAGCCTGACTACAGTCACTAACTTACAAGACAAAGAGTCAAGGAAATGGTGATGAATACAAGGACTCCAGCATGTGAGCTGGCTCTTCAGCCTGGCATTAAAGGCCTCTGAGCAAGTATATGGAACTGTGCTTCCTCCTGGGAAATTCAGGATAACAATCCAGAAAGATTCTCTGAGTGTGTATTAAGTAGTTGTCTCTTTTGATCTCCTGGTTTTGCCATGGGAGCTGGTCCCCCTGCTGGGATGCCTGGGGTATTTCCTTCCTCATCATTTTCAGGTCTTTAACATGAGGTGTTAGAAGTAGTATTTGGGGAAATGGGTTGACAGTGAGTGGCCTCAGCAGGGAGGAGGAAAAGGTGTTTCTTTTACCTTACTATGGGTGGGGCGGGGTGGGAGTGGGGGAATAGGAGAGACTGGAGGTTGGGATGAATTTTTATGAAATCCTAGAACCTTTCCATGGGGTCAGGTTTTTTGGGGGGTTAGAGAAGGATGGATTTAAGTTAGAGTGGGAGAACCTAATTACCAGTAACAGTGCAGACTATCATAACAGACTGTCTTGACTGCTCTGGGATGGCAGAAGAGAGAAGTAGTATACAGTTGAATAGGGATAAGAGTGTTCTGGTTGTAAAAGGCTTTGTGTGTGTGTGTGTGTGTGTGTGTGTGTGTGTGTGTGTGTGAGAAGGAAGAAGAGATGGAATCAGCCAGACAGAATGGTTTGGGAATGGGTTAGATTCTTAACAGGGGCAATTAGTTCACACTGGAGAAGCCCATGAGTTTATTTGTATTTGCCCTTAACTGGAGTAAGTTCCAGATGCCTGGAGCTTTTGGCTACATTTGCAGTTTTGCCTTTCATGTCTCCCATCTGATTGTGCCAAGAACCCATAATTTTCTGGTCCCTTTGGCATATCTTGTCCTAGGTGCTGGCTCTTTCATGTGCCATGAAGTTTCATTTGATCATTAAATTTAACCTGCTTCAGTATTTCAGCAAATTACAATTTCTGCTTACCATTCATTCCCTTGACATTCTGGAATTTGTAGCGGATGAACTAATTCTCTCCCGTGCAGAAACTGACACCATCTGAGATCTGAACATTTTTGAGCTTTGTGCATTTGTTGATTCCTTCTCCATAGTAACTGTTCTGTCCATGAAAGAAGAGAGGGGCACCAGGATATGTCTCAATTGGTCACCTCCACCAAGAACTGGTTTTCTACTCAGAACTCTTTAATTGTTGATGTATTTACTCCCTAAGGACTTGGAATTCTTTCCCAGTAAATAATTGAATTATTTACTGGACAGTGCACCACACTGGGGAGAGTATGGGCCCTAGAGTAAGTCAGACTAGGGTATTTGTTCTTTTCCTGCTCACAGGCTTTGTAACCACTGGGAACTCACCTGACATCTCAGAGCCTCAGTTTCGTCATCTGTAAAATAGGGATGGTAATACCTACTTCACAGAGTTATGTGAATGTTAAAAAAAAAAGATAACATAGGCCGGGCAAAGTGGCTCATGTCTGTAATCCTAGCACTCTGGGAGGCCAAGGTGGGAGGATTGCTTGAGCTCAGGAGTTTGAGACCAGTTTCAGCAAGAGCAAGACCTCATCTCCACTAAAAATAGAAAAAGTTAGCCAGGCTTCATGGCCACACCTGTAGTCCCAGATACTCAGGAGGCTAAGGCAGGGAGATTGTTTGAACCCAGGAGTTTGAGGTTGCTGTGAGCTAGGCTGAAGCCATAGCACTCTAGCCCAGGTGACAGAGCAAGACTCTGTATAAATAAATAAAATTCTAGGTCAAATGTTATTTTTTCAATTAACTCTTGAAAATATTATTCTGTTTTCTTGCATCTAGTATTACTCACAAGAAATCTTATGTCAGTTGATTCTTGTTCCATTATAACTGATCTACAATTTCTTCAAACATTTCTGCAAAGCTTTTTTGAATTTTCTCTTACCTGTATTGTTATTAAATTTCCTTATAATGTGTGTCTGTTTTTCTTTGTTCTTTCTTTATTCCCTTCTGGTTGAGACTCTATGGGTCCTTTCAATCTGAAGTTATTTATTTTTCTTTAGTTCTAAGAAATTTATCTCTATTATTTCTTAAATATTTTCTCCTCTCCTTTTATTTTTCTCTCTTTTGGATATTCCTATTATCTGAATGTTGACACATCTATGTCTATCCTTTGTATCTATGAACTTTTGTTTTCTGTCTTTATCCTTCCTTGCATTTGTCTGAGAGAATTCCTGAATCTGATCTTCCAACTCATTAATTTGTTCTTTAGCTGTTTCTATCTTATTATTAATCCTATTTATGATGTTCTTTGTTTTAATTGTAGTTTTCGTACTAAGAGATCTACAATCACTTATTGAAAACCCATGGGGCCATATATTTTTTAGAATTCAGAATATTTCAAATTTTAAAAAGTGAATATACTCTAAAGTGAATAATAATAATTCACTCTAAAGTGAATAATACTCTAAAGCAACACCGTGTATTTGTAAAACCCCCAGTGGGATCTGGAACAGTATCCCATAATCAGAAACGTTCATACTTCTGCAGCAAAATATATGAATATTCACACTGAATGGGATAACTACTACTATAAGTAGCTCCTTGTCAGTTTAGATTTTGTCACCCAATGAGTATTTTCTCAAACCTATTTTTAAAAAATCCTGGGACTGTAGAGTTGTTTTTTGATTCTCGCATGTTGATAAGGGACTATGAATTAGTAGTTTCACTTTCTTTTGTATTTTGTTTATTGTTTGTTTAATGATTGCCTGCTCTAGTTTTATATTGCTGATATGTTCCCTTTATTTTTTTTTATTTGAACGATGCCTTCTTTTGTAGTATCTTCTCTCTTACATATTTATCAAAACCTATTCCAAATTCTTGATCTGTCTGTTGTAATACTTCTACCTTAGAAGTATATGTTGTTCAGGTTGTTGTCTTTTCACCCGGATTCCCTGGGTGTCTGGTTATTTTGGCCTGGAAGCTCACATTCCCCTGGGGGTATCAGCCATTCTGTCTGGTAAGAGGTGTTGGGGCCCTCACCCAGTCTATGGCAGTCCTGGTGTGTTCAAGGAAAGTGGAAGGAAAGCGCCCTAGGGCAGAGAGCAGCACACCAGGACAATTAACCACTCCCATGAGCTGCCGCCCACTAAGACATTTAAATCCTTTAAGCCCTTACAGAGAAGCAGGTGGGGAGGAGGTAATTTACTAGCCCCGGGGTTCTGGAAAGAAGAAGAGGAGGAGTGACTGCCAACATGATTCAGTTCCCTTCTGTTCTCATCAAGTCCTCTCCTAGCAGGGCTTTTGCACTACCCCGATATTAAAGGTAGTGGTAATTACTTGTTTTTATAAAAATGGACTCATATTGTACACATCATTCTGCACTTGGCTTTTTCTTTTATCAATATATATAAGAAGAACTCACTCTTTTTAACAGCAGTATAAAACTGCCCAGTATTTCATGATATGGATGCACCATCATTTATTCAACAGTTCTTTTTTTGGTGGACATTCAGGTCGTTTCCCTCTTTTTTGCGCATTAAAACGGGTTTGTATCCTTGACTATGCTCCCTTACATACTAGTGTATTTATTTCTGTAGGATAGCTTCCCCAGTGTATGGCGGAAGGATACATAAAGATACTGATAACACTGATTACTTCTAGGCTAGGACAGAGAAAGGAAAGGGACGGGCACTTTTTTTTTTTTTTTTTTTTGTCTACTGCTTTCTTACGTGTGTTTCAGTACAAACTGTACCCACTGCTTTCTTTCCCAAAGTTGTGCTATCCTGTAAATTGGGCAAAGTCTAGCTGCTTTCTCTGAGAGAATACATGTATTTGTATCTGTACCCGCTTTGGGCGAAAAGGTTTCATACTTATAATGAAAAGACTCCTGCTTTCTTACGTGTGTTTTAGTACAAACTGTACCCACTGCTTTCTTTGGCAGGGGCACTTTGCACTGAATACTCACTAAGCCTTAAGTACTTAATTCATTAAATTGAAATACTCTTATGATCCTATCATTCCCTAACTTAAAACTCCTCTCATGGCTTTCCACTAATTTTCAAGTGAATTGGAAAATCCTTATCAGGGCTCTAAAGCCTTGCATAATCCAGCAACTGCTGCCCTCTCCAGATTGTCTGGCCTCACTCTTCCCTTGCTTGCAGGTCGGTAACCCCAGGAGCTTTCTCTTATTTCCTGTATGGCTCCAAGCTTTCTCCCAACTCATGTCCTCTGCACACATGGATCGCTCTGCCTAACAACTTTTCCCCCATCTTATTTGCCTGCCTAATTCTTATTCATCCTTCAAATCTTGATTTTATTAAAAAAAAATTTTTAATCTCTTAAATGTTCTCCAGGACCAAATCTCAGTTTTAAAGTGATATGTTCAGAGCAAGCTATCTCTGATCCTTCCCCCAAGAGAAGTTCCCCAAGTTCCCTTGTCATGTTAATTTCAGAGAAACAAGTGCTTTCTTGCAGCATTATCATAACTACAGTTTAAAAATCTAAATTAAAAAATGAATAAATAAAGGAGATCTAAATAAATAGAGACACATACTGTGTTCATGGATTAGAAGATTCAACATAGTAAAGATGTCAGTTCTCCTAAAATTGATATACAGGTTTAATGCAATATCTATCAGTATTCCAGCAAGATTTTTTGTAGATATAGACAAGATTATTCTAAAATCTATATGAAAAGGCAAAGGAAATAAAATAACTAAAACTATTCTGAAAAATAAGAATAAAGTGGGAAGAATCAGTCTACACGATTTTATGAGTTATGTATGTGCAGTAATAGAGACTGTGTAGTATTGTCAAAGGGACAGATGCATAAACCAATGGAGCAGAATAGAGAACCCCCAAATAGCTCCATACAACTATAGTCAACTGATTTTTGACAAATGTGCAAAAACAATTCAATGGAGGAAAAGACTTGTCTTTTCAACAAATGGTGCTGGACCTATTGGGTATCTATAGGCCAAAAGAAAAACAAAAAAGAACCTTGACCTCAACCCTCACACCTTGTATAAAATTTATTTCAGGCTGGGTGCAGTGGCTCATGCCTATAATCCTGGCTCTTTGAGACCTTGAAGAGGGAGGATTGCTTGAGCCAGGAGTTTGAGACCAGCCAGAACAACATAGTGAGATCCTGTCTCTACAACAAGTAGAAAAATTAGCTGGATGTGCACCTGCAGCCCTGGCTGCTTGGGAGACTGAGACAGGAGGATCACTTGAACCAAGGATTTTGAGGTTACAGTGAGCTATGATTGAGCCACTGCACTGTAGCCCAGGTGATAGAGCAAGACCTTGTCCCACCAAAATATATATTTTTATTTCAGTGGCATGATCATAGCTCACTACAGCCTCAAACTCTCAGGCTCAAGCAGTCCTCCTACCTCAGCCTCCTGAGCAGCTGGGACTACAAGCACACACCACCATGCCCAGCTGATAAAAGATTTAAATGTAAAACTATACAACTTTTAGAAGCTAACGTGGAAAGATATCTTTGGGAGCTGGGGCTTGGCGAAGAGTTCTTAAACATAACACCAAAAGCACGATCCATAAAAGGAAAAAACAGTAAATTGAGGTTTTGATTTGTGTTGGTGAGGATGTGGAGAAATTGGAACACTTACACATGGCTGGTGGGAATGTAAAATGGTTCAGCCAGTGTGCAAAACCTCAGTATTTAAACACAGAATCACCCTATGACCTGGCAATTCCATTCCTGGGTATACACCCAAAAGAATTGAAAATAGGTGTTCAGGTGTTCAAACAAAAACTTATACACAAATGTTTATAGCAGTACTATTCACAATAGCTAAAAAGTAGAAAAAACGCAAATATCCATCAAAGATAAATGGATAAACAAATGTGGTAGATACATACAATGGAATATTATTCAGCGACATAAAGGAATAAAGTACTGATTCATACTACAACAGGAATGCAGCTTGAAAACATTGTTAAGTGAAAGAAGCCAGACACAAAAGGCCACATATTGTGTGATTCTATGAAATATCCAGAATAGGAAAATCCCTAGAGACAGAGCATATTAGTGGTTTCTAGGGACCGGGAGGAGGCAGCAATGGGGAGTGTCTGCTTAATGGACACAGGGTTTCCTATTAGGGTGATGGAAATGTTCTGGAACTAGATAACATGAATGGTTGCACAATATTGGGAATGTGCTAAATATCACTAATGATAAATTTTACACTATGTATATTTTACCATGATTAAAAATGGTGAATTTTACTATATGTAAGTTATACCTCAATAAAACTCATGTAAAATATTATTTGGGTCATCCATGGATGCTAAAACTCATAGGCAAAATTTCGATGAAGATCAGGATAGTTACATAGAATCAAACTATCTCCCTATAAAGGAACTGATTTAATTACAAAAAGAAAAATAGCAGCATTACAATGGAGAAATCTTGCAGACACCACCTGTGATAGTTAATTTTATGTGTCAATTTGGAGAGTGTTTTTGAATGAGATTAACGCTTAAGTTGGTGAATTTTGAGTAAGCAGATTGCCCTCCAGAATGTGGGTGGGTATATTAATCAGGGTCCTCCAGAGAGACAGAACCAATAGGAGAAAGACAGATGACAGATTTATTAGGAGAATTCGGCTCACGTGATTGTGGAGGCTGAGAAGTCCCATGACAGACCATCTGCAAGCTGGAGATCCTGGGATGCAGTAGTGAGGCTCAGTTCAAGTTCAAAGACCTCAGAACCAGGGAAGCTGATGAAAACCTCATTTGGAGGCCAAAGATCTGAGAATCTAGGTGGGTGGGGTTCTGTGTGGGGGGCTGCTGTGTAAGTCCTGGAGTCTCAAGGCTGGAGAGCCTAGAGTTCTGATGTCCAAGGGCAGGAGGAGGAGAGTGTCCCAGATCCAGGAGAGAGTGAGAGGAAACCTTTTTCTCCCCCTTTTTCTTCCATCTGGGCCCCCAGCCAATTGTATGGTGCCCACCCACATTGAGGGCGGATCTTCCCCATTCAGTCCACTGACACTCAAGCCAATCTCCTCTGCAAATACCCTCACAGACACAGAAATAATGTTCCACCCATTGTCTAGGCATTCCTTAATTCAGTCAAGTTGACACCTACAATTAACCATCTCACACACACACACACACACACACACACACACACACACACACACACTCTGTTGGTTTTGTTTTCTCTGGAGAACCCTGACCAACGTACCACCTCCGTCAAATGATCTAAGTTAACACCGCCAGTAATAGTAACTGTAATGTACATCCTCCTGAAGAGATATAGTGAGAAAAATACAACATCACTTACGTGGTGTTCCTGCCAAAAGTGCGTATCCTGAATCTAATCATGAGGCAACAATAGACAAACCCAAACTGAGGGAAATTCTACAAAGCAACTGGGCAGTATTCTTCAAAAATGTCAGTATCAGGAAAGACAAAAATAATGAGGAACTATTTCTGATAGCAGAAGACTCTAAAGAGAATTATCAACTTAATGCAATGTGTGATCCTGGATTGAATGAGGGAGGGCGATATCTATGAAGAACAATTTTGCAACAATCAGTGATATTGAAATACTGACTACAGTTTAGATAATAGTATTGTTTCAAAATTAAGCTTCCTGTTATGTAAGAGTGTGTCTTGTTCAAGAAACACACACTGGGCCCGGTGCGGTGCACTTTGGGAGGCAAGAGCAGGAGGATCACTTGAAGCAAGAAGTTTGAGACCAGCCTGAACAACATAGCAAGACCCATCTCTACAAAAAATACAAAACTTAGCCGGGCATGGTGGCATACACCTGTAGTCCCAGCTACTTGGGAGGCTGAGGCAGGAGGATTGCTTGAGCCCAGGAGTTTGAGGTTGCAGCGAGCTATGGTGATGTCACTACACTCTAGCCTAGGCGACAGAGTGAGACCCTCAGAAAAAAAAAAGCTCATGCACATGGAAGTATTTAGGGGTAAAGAGACATGATGTGTATAACTTATTTTCAAATGGTTCAGAAAAAAATGCTATTCTTGCAACTTTCGAATAAGTTGAAATTATTTCCAAATAGGTTTAAAAATTAATTGTATAATTGTTTGATGTCTTTTTTTTTTTTTTTTGAGAAAGAGGCTCACTGTGTTGCCCAGGCTAGAGGGCCATGGCGTCATCTTTGCTCACAGCAACCTCAAATTCCTGGGCTCAAGCGATCCTCCTGCCTCAGCCTCCCGAGTAGCTGGGACTACAGGCATGCGCCACCATGCCTGGCTAATTTTTTCTATATATTTTTAGTTGTCCAATTAATTTCTTTCTATTTTTAGTAGAGACAGCGTCTTGCTCTTGCTCAGGCTGGTCTCGAACTCCTGAGCTCAAACAATCCGCCCACCTTGGCCTCCCAGAGAGCTAGGATTACAGGCGTGAGCCACCGGGCCCGGCCTGTTTGATGTCTTTCATGAGAAAAGGGAACTACTACTGTCTTGTTTCTGCTGTAGCTCTGGTACGAGCACATAGTAGGCTCCAATAGGAAATATTTATTGAGTGAATAAATGAATGAATGAACTAAACTGTCTTCTGATTTGGGCTTTAGACAGGGGCTGGGATTTTGGAAGTCAAGCTTTAGAGAGGCAAGAGGTAAAATCTTCTCTATTTCTAGGTCTAACTCTTCTGGAGCACAAATCTGAGTGTTTAGATGCTTCTGAAGTTCAGGGAGACAAGACCTCTGCCTCAAGGCATGGAGGCAGCCCGTGAGCAGAGAAGACAAAGGAGTTGTACTTTTGCAACAAGATCACCTGGCTGTGTGTCATTGTCTAAGGCCATTTTCCTTGGGGTTATCCTACTCCCCATGTCACCACTTGGTAAAAGTTTATTGATATATTCTAGCCCCAGCCTGGGCAGTGTTATCCTGAGGGGCAAGTTCAAATCCTCTCTCTTGGACCAGATCAGCGGAAAAGCAGCACCCCACAGGCCAGCGTGGTGGTGGCCGAGGTGAGCAGATACCCTGGACAGGGAGCTCAGTAGCCACAATACACAATAAGTATATACAATATTTGTCAATTGAAATTGTTTTTAATTTTTAAATTTTAAAAAGAAACAGCATTGTCTATAGTCGTAGTTTAAAAACAAGGGTTCTGAGGCCAGACAATCTGAGTTCAACACCCCGGCTCTACCACTTTACCAGCTTGTGATAAGTAAGTTACTTACCACTCCGGGCTTTGGTTTTCTCATCTGTAAAATAATAATAGTACTTATCTTTTAGGGCAGCTTTGATTATTAAATGTGGTAATCCCTGCTTAGCACAGTGCCTGGCCCATAGTAAGTGCTGGACAAATGTTAACTAAGAGAGAAACCAGGCCGGGCAGGGTGGCTCACGCCTGTAATCCTAGCACTCTGGGAGGCCGAGGCGGGTGGATCGCTCAAGGTCAGGAGTTTGAGACCAGCCTGAGCAAGAGCGAGACCCCGTCTCTACTAAAAATAAAAAGAAATTATCTGGACAACTAAAAATTTATATATAGAAAAAATGAGCTGGGCATGGTGGCACATGCCTGTAGTCCCAGCTGCTCAGGAGGCCGAGGCAGGAGGATGGCTTGAGCCCAGGAGTTTGAGGTTGTTGTGAGCTAGGCTGGTGCCATGGCACTCTAGCCCAGGCAAGAGAGTGAGATTCTGTCTCAAAAAAAAAAAAAAGAGAGAGAGAGAAAACAAATACTGTACACACTTATTTATACTTTCCTTAGTCCCTCTGGCTTTCTCAACTTTTTTTTGGTGTGGTAGAGATGGAGTCTCACTATGTTGCCCAGGCTGGTCTCAAACTCCTGGCCTCAAGGCAATCCTCCCACCTTGGCCTCCCAAAGTGCTGGGGTTTTTGGTGTGAGCCACCAAATCCAGCTTCTCTCTTTTGACAAGCTGATTTCTCTGCCTGAAACACCTTCCCCTTCACTGCTTAATTCCCGTTTGGGACTCAGCTTAAACACCCTCCCACAGGTTAGGTGACCTTCCAAAAAGCTCCCTGTTAAAAGCTTTTATACCATCCAATTACTCTTTTTTAATGCACTTATCTCATTCTCCTGTAACTGCTTATCTGTCTGCCCTTTTCTTTCAAGTGTGAGCCTCTTTTGGCACAGGCTACCTCTTTTCTGCTCCATATCCCCCACCCCCTCCCCTGTGCTTGGCACAGAGCAGACCACTCAAGCCCCAAGCCATCCCTCAGCCCTTCCTCGGATTTCCTCCGCCTCCTAGAACCTGGCTTCTGGGCCCTCCGGGGCTATGCTGTCCCCTTCTGCCCTTGGCTGCCATGCTGCCATCCCACCACCAGAGTGCCTTCCAGCTGGGCTTCAGAGACCCTTCTTGCTCTCCCACCCTAGCCCAGGTGCCAGGCAGCCAGCACTGGCTGCCCTCTTCCTGCATGCTGCTCTACCCCTCTTGTGGAGTTGCTAAGACAGCCTTTCTAGCAGGATCTTGGGGCTGCTCCAGCTTCCCAGTGTCAACAGAAAAAAAGACTAAACTCTGTAAAATAATTTTAAAGAGATTTACTCTGAGCCAAATTTGAGGACCATGACCCGGAGCCAAGCCCAAGAGGCCTTGAGCAGTCGACTCGCTGAGGTTGGGTTACAGTTTGCTTTTATACATTTCAGGGAGGCAGGGGTTACAGGTAAAGTCATAAATCAATACGTGGAAGGCATAGATTGGTTTGGCCCAAAAAGGTGGGCCATCTTGAAGCGGGGGGGGGGGCCTACAGGTTATAGGTGGGTTTCAAGATTCTTTGGCTTGTAATTGGTTAAAGACATGAAGCTTTGTCTAAAGGCTTGGAATGTTTTAATATAAGGAGCTGTTTATCAGAGATAAGCTGTGGGACATGGATTTGTTCTGTAAATTGAGGGCCTGTTATAAAGGATGTCCCTAAGAAGGGAGTGGGGCGTGATAAGGCATGTCTGACCTCCTTCCTCCTGGCAGGCAATTTAGTTTTAGGATATTCCTTTGGCCACGAGGGGGTCCATTTAGTAAGCCGGTGGGGTGGGGGGGGCGGTGAGTCTTAAAATTTCATTTTAGTTCACACCAGTAAAGTTTGGCTTCTTCCAATGTGTGTGTCTGGTCTCTGATAGGGACACTATCTTCTCCGGAGACCCTCTTACTTCCAAGCTCTCCTTAGGACCAAAGACAAGGATGTCTTTTTCCATTTCCATGTGTCTGAGTCCTCCTAATGATGGTTCCTGTAGCTTCACATTTGGCCTGAGGGCCACACGTACCTCTTGTTTAATTTGCAGAAGGGGCAGAGCACAAGGCACCTATGGGGAGGTGGCCACTGCCTGGGCCTTTGTGGAGCCCTCAGGGCCAAGGCTGGTGCTGCCCAGGGACCTGGATCACCTGGAGGGACCACCAGCCCATCTACTGTTTCTTCCCAGGCCTGTAAGAGGGACCCTCGTTCTGAATGGGGCTGAGATCGGACTTAACAGAAAAAGGAGGAGAGGGGTCAATGGAATCATGGCCCAGACACTATGGAAATAACAGGGCTGAGACCCAGCTGGAGCTCCCTGTGGGCTGGAGCAGTGTGACTGTGTCTGTGCTTCCTGTATTGTCCTTCTGCATTCCCACCCATGAAGTTCCCTGGGAGCAGGCCAAGCTCTCTCTGTCGTGCTAAGTGGTTTGAGCAAAGGAGAGGGTTGGTGTTGAGGACTCAGATGCTCAAGGAGGCATTTGGTGATGGTGATTGGAATCAGAAGGATTGACTTAATAGGGACCAGTGAGAACCCTGGGTATGGCTTGAAAGCCCACTCCCTACTGACTGCCCTGACTCCTGGCTCTCCTCAAGCTCTTTTTGCAGAATGTGACTGTGGCATGGGTAAGAAAGCTTGCATGGGCGACCCACAAACATGGTCACCTCCCCTCACTTCCCCAGGACTCCGAGACTCTCCCTCAGGGGTCCTGGGAGAGGTTTTACAAACTTCCTAATCTTTTGCAGCACCACACTGTCAAGCACATGAAAAATCTGCCAATAATAAGGGACCTGTTTTACAAACAGGGATGTTTTCTCCTGAGGCCCTGCAGTGATGTGTGCGCGTGGGCGTGTGTGGGGTCACTTCTATGGCAGGGTAGTCTGCAGCCAGGAGAAGGCTCTTCAGGCTGGAAGGCTTCACTCCCAAGGCCCGAGGCAATTGAAGGGACCAGGCGGTGGTGGCCTGAGGGAGCCATCCTGCACACCCTCCCACCCCCAGCAAAAGTGGGGAGATGGCACTGCAGTGATGGCAAGGTAGGCTGTTTCCGAGCAGGGGGAAGTCGCTGCAGTGATGGGGAATCCTTGCTTGGTCACTGAAGTGACTGCACGAACTAAGGCAACCTGCAGGGATGGGGGAGGTTTTCTGCAGTAATGAAGGATCACCTTGCAAAGGAAAGGGGCTGGCTTCTTGAGGAAAAAGTCCTACGGTGACGGGGCGCGGGGGTTCGCTGCAGTGAGGAGGGAGGGTCACCGCAGTGATGGGAAGCCTACCCAGGGCGGGGGCTGGGCTGGGCTGGGTACGGTGATAACGGGATAGCTGGGGTCGCTGCAATGCTAGGGGGTTGCAGACTGAGCGGCTCTGCTGCACTTGCAGGATGCCTCACTTCCTGAAGAATGAAAAGGGTGGGACCTCGGAGGCTTCGTCCCGCACTGTTGGCGGACTGTGCAGCGGCGGGGACAGGGTCCCTGCACTGCAGTGCCCTGTCTGGCTCTGGCGGCGGGGCTGGCGAGGAGGCGGTACCTCAACTGCAGGAGGCGGGAGCGACAGCCCAGCCGCAGCAGCGGGCGGGGCCGAGGCGGGCGGGAGGGGCGGCCTCTCCGAGCGGGGGCGGGACCACCACTGCCCGGGCCGGCGCCCCTGCGGGGACTCAGAGCCGCCGCAGCTGTAATCAGGAGCTGGCGCCCCGCGAGTGCCGGGACCCAGTGCAGCGCAGGGCGCAGAGGCGGCACCACCCACCCTGGTCCAGTCGCGGCGCCCAGAACTCCGCCGAGGACGCGAGGGTGAGGCTGACCCTGCCGGGAGGGAGGGGGCGACCCCAAGACCCAGTCCGCAGCATCCCCTGTGGGGGCAGTGGCGACTGCAGCCGCCCGCTACTCCCAGATCAATTCTGCCAGGGTGGGGAGAGGTGCCTAGGACAGATCCCATGGAGTCCCCCTGCCCCGACACCTCTCCAGGTCTTGCCTCCGAAAGACCCCCCTCTTTTCGCTTCCCTCTCTCATTTTTCCCACCCCTACCCCCTCCACTCCAGCCCGCTCCCTAGTCGGATGAGGCACCAGAGAAAGACTGGCCCTTTCGGCCTCCCCATCCCGCCCCGCCCCTGCTGTCCCTTGCTGGGCTGGGGGCACCAGGGAGGATGCTGGCCCTTTAAACCTTTGCTCCCCACCCAGAGCATCCTCCATCTCTGCACCCGCGCTACTTCCGACAGCTGGCAGCCGCGGGGAGCCCCGGGGGGCCGGCAGGTACGGGGGTGGAGGTGAGGCCCGGGAGCGGGTGATGGAACAGCTGTGACCGCCCCCCCACCCCACAGAGGCGCGGGCAGCGGGACTGCCGGGCGCCCCCAGCGCCAGTTAATCATTAACCCTCCGCTCCCCGGGTCCCCGCGCTGCCGGGAGCTGCGCTCCGCCCGGCTCCCCAGGTAACCAGCGAGGATGCCATCTCGCCATGCCCCCGCCTCGCCTTTTCTTATCTACCCCCGCCACCTGTCGGCCTGGCAGGAGCCCCCGCTCAGTCTTGCGCCCCCTGCAGGCCCGCGTCCGGGTGCCTGGGTTAGGCTGTCGCGCTGGCTTTCAGGGGCGCGGGGTGGGGCGCCCCGGACTCACCCTGCGCACCGCACCCTCAGGGCCGGCCTCCCGGCACCATGCCCGGCCTGTACTGCCCCTCCAGCTGGACGCCGCTGCCCCTCACGGACTCCTGGGTCCGGGCCTGCGCCAACGGACCCTGCCTCAGCCTGCGGGCCCGGCTCACCTACCACAACCCGCAGCCGCAGCCGGTGGACGGTGAGGCCGGGGCGGGCGCGCCGGGTGGTGGGGAGCGGGTGCCGGGAGGGATGCGACGCCGCCTCCTGCCCGCCCCTCCCTGCAGGCGTGTTCGTGTACCCGCTGGCCGAGGCCGAGGTGGTATCGGGCTTCGAGGCCGAGGCGGCCGGACAGCGCGTCTCCTTCCAGCTGCAGAGCCGGCGGCGCTCGCAGGCCGCCTGCTGCCGCGCGCTGGGCCCCGGGTTGGGGGCCGCCACGCCCCGTCGCTGCGCGCAGGGTGAGTCCTGCGTCCGCACCGCGCCCTCCGAAATCCAGCCAGGTTCCTGCACCCGCTCTGCGTCCCGCCCCTCCCCCTTCCTCCAGGCTCTGATTTTTTCATTCATTGATTCATCCCTTTATTCAACAGTCATGGACTGGGCACCTGACCTGCGCCAGGTGCTGGGAGAATATGGCTCAGGCCTGGCCCAAGGTTCACAGCCAGGGAGACAGACACAGCGGGCAGCATAAGGCTTGCTGGGGTACCAAGGCCCTTACCTCCCAGGGGATCATAGTTCCCCCCTTGTACTGCAAACGGAGCACCCTCCCAGACACCCACCTCCAGCCCCTTACGTTTTAGGCTACAAACCTTCCCAGCCTGGCCCCGTGTGAATGTGCCAGCTCCTGGATCAAGTAGGAACTCCTTTGCCCAGCAGCCAAGGCCCTCACTCCCCACTCTCACCCCGCTCCGTCCCTCTGCCCTCCCCCATACCACTGGCCGGCACCGTTACACTTCCCGGCTCTATCTTCCCGTCTTCTAGTGACCAAATTTGTACTTGTCCTTTAAAATCCATTCACATGTCACTCCTTGGGAAACCGTCCCTGACTCTCCACAAGCAATGAGTGCACCGTTTCCTTGCTCCTAGCCTTTTGTGCCACCTCCTTATAGCACTTACCAGGGGAGTAACTGTCACAGGTCTGCATGTCTGTCTCCTCTGGACCATTAGCTCCTGAGCTTAGGACTGGGTTTTGGTCATCTCTAAGTCCCAGCATCTCACACAGAACCTGGCACAAAGGGGCCCAGTAAGTGCTGGGGGGAGGGGATGGAAGCCCAGCCCTGTGCTAGATTCTGTGGCTTTCACTTCATTCTTTCCATTTATTCACTCACACGTTCATTTGATTCCTTCCCATGGGATTTGCCATCTGGGGAAAAAGAGGGAAAGAATCCAGCGATATTGAGAGTTGGTATAAGCCCAGCAGTGGTTAGAGGCCAGAGTGAGCTATGGGCTAGGCCCCAGGAATGTTCCAGAAGGAGGTGGAGCCAGCATTTGACTGAAAGCAAGAGTAGGACTTGGTTTAGTGGAGAGTAGGGGCAATGGTATAAACAAAGGTTTGGAAGTAGGTTATACTGGGTAACGGTAATAAAACACCTCATGTTTACAGTGACTTACAGTTTACAGTCACTGATATCATCTCATTTGAATCCTGAGTGGTATGTAATGCAAGCGTTGCTCCTGTTCCCCCTTTTATGGCGGGTGAAAATAATAGCAACAGTCATTACGTATATGTTTGGTGCTTTGTATACATTATCTCATTTGTTCCTCACCACAATCTTTGAGATATAGTTATCATGATCCCCATTTTATGGATGAAGAAACTGAGGCTCCTCAGAACGAGGGAGTTATCAAAGGACACATTAGAAGTCATAGAGCTGACACTCAAAACCTGCTGTGCTCTCTCCACTGTTTCAGCTGGATGGGAGGGAAGCCCCTTTTTTCCCCCTTCCTTGCCTCCCTTCTTTCCTGTCCTTCCAACTCTTTCTTCCCCTCATTTATTCAGCAAGTATTTCTCGAAAGGAGGATCAAATTGTTATTGTGGGGAAGTGAGGTAAAGTAGGGCTGTAAAGGTGGGCTGGGGCCAGACCAACACACCTGGCCATTATTCCTTTGGCAGCAGTGGTGACTGCCACAGCTCTGCCAGTCTGCAAATAAACCTACGATCTAAATAAAATGGTGTGCTTGGCATGCAAATGCAGCCTTATGTCCTCTAGCCTGTGTGCAAGCAGGGTACTGCTGCTAAGCTCCTCTCAGGTAGAAAACTCTGGAGCCACCCTAGTGGGCAGTGGGGAGCCCCTAATGGTGCATCAGCAGGAGATTTATGAGCAGAGTGGGTCCAAGGCCACAGGGAGATGTCCGTCCACTAGGGATGGTGCCCAAGGTTTGAATGGGCAGAGGCAGGCAGGGGAAGAGGGGCATAGGCTATGGGTCCCCGGGACCCTTGGAGTAGACATGTCCCCTTCTCCCCACCCCTCCCTTGCCAGATGACAGCCAGATCCTTCCACCATCAACCTGCCTCTGCTACCATCATTCATTTCATGCCTCCATCCTGCATCGCCAGCACATTAGCCCAGCATCCCATCAGTCATGCAAAGTACCCCTTGCCCAGGCTCCCTGACTCGGTGCCTGCTCCCTTTTATCTTCCCCCACCTCCTCTGCTTCCAGCTCCCTCTGACCCCTCTTCTCACTCATCATAGGTCATCTTGTCTTGGATCTGGCCCAGGCCCGGTCCACGCTGGTGCTGCCCACAGGCCTTATCGCCGCAGCTGGCACCATGACAGTGACCCTGCACAGCAGCCGGGAGCTGCCCTCAAGGCCTGACGGGGTGCTGCATGTGGCCCTGCCCACTGTGCTCACCCCGCTCGCCCTGCCAGGCCCACCAGGGCCCCCCAGGCCTCCGGGGCTCTGTGACGACAGGTTGGGCCTATGGTGATTCTCTTCGTCCCTCCCTCGGCTTCTCTGGGTCTAGTGCGGGTGAGGGGGCTTTGGCAGGGTACCCCAGGGGATGGGCAGGGTGAGGAAGGGCTGGGGCCAGTAAGCCAGAGGGGCTAGGGGCCTTCAGACTGGCCCAGTGACCTTCCTCATGCTCCCTTCCAGCCCCACCAGCTGCTTTGGGGTGGGCAGCCCTCAGGAGGAAGGGGTGCCCTGGGAGGAGCCGGCTGCCCCTCTGGACGTGTTCTCGGGTCCTGCCCGCTGCCCTGCCCCATATACCTTCTCCTTCGAGATGCTGGTGACTGGGCCATGCCTGCTGGCAGGTGGGTGCATCTGGCCTGACTCGACCTCTTTTCAGATGCCTGTTCCTCCCATTGTAGCTGACCGGGAAATAATCAAGACTCAGGGATGGGAGAAACATAGGACAAAAAATCAGTGACCTAAGCCTTAGGAACCTCCAGGGTAATGGTGGAAGCATCCCCTGGCTGCCTCTACCCAACACACACACCCCCACCCTATTTTATCAAGGTAATTTATTTATATCCCATCCCACCCACCAGTGGGAGAACAGATCAAGTGATGAAGTGGATTCTCCTTGTGCAAGAGGTTGGGGGTGGGGGGATGCTAAGTCAGCAACTGGTTGATGTGTAACTCTTTGACCAGCCAGAACAGAGCTGGGAATCCACTTCCCAGCCCATGAAAGCAGGCAAATCCTCCCTTGTCCATCTGAGCCTATAGAGCAGACTCAGAACACTCAGCCCACAATACTGTGATGTTTGTGCTCTTGGTACTGGCTTGGGGTGATGGTCGCATCACCCCTTCCTGCCTCTATGTCCCTCAGGCCTGGAGAGCCCCTCTCATGTCCTGCGGGCAGATGCCCCCCCACATGCCAGCTCTGCGGCAACCATCTGTGTCACACTGGCAGAGGGCCACCGCTGTGATCGGGCCTTGGAGATCCTGCTGCACCCCAGTGGTGAGCCACTGGGACACAGAGTGGGCCAACTCTGGCCTGCTTCCGAACAACCTGGGCAGCATTTTTCAAGTACAGATGTCTGGGCCCCAAACCAGGGGGTCGAGTCATCTGTGAGGGTGAGGCCCATGGTGCAGGAAGGCTGGACCTGCAGGCTCCTTCCAGGACAGTGGGACTACACAGTTGGGGTCCAGAAGCAGGGACTTCCCTGACGGAGTTGTGTCATCTCCTCTCAGAGCCACATCAGCCACACCTGATGCTGGAAGCGGGCAGCCTGAGCTCAGAAGAATACGAGGCCCAGGTGAGGGCCCGCCGTGATTTCCAGAGGCTGCAGCGCAGGGACAGTGATGGGGACCGGCAGGTATGGCTGCAAGGGCTCTTGGCCTCACTGCTGGTTGCATTTGTGCATGAGGAGCAGGAAAGCAGGCTCACGTTGGGATGGGGGCCTCGTTCCCTAGAAAGACCTCTCAATAGCTGCCACCCACCTTCACAGAGGGCAGATGAGGGTCTCTCTGAGATATGTCCCAGGGGATGGAAGCTAGATCTGACATAGGTAGAGGACAGCCACCTGCCTCTGCCCCTGCCTTTATTCAGATTACTACAAAAAGATGTCCCCTCTGGGTAGATCAGATAGAAAAAGTCCCCTGGTCCAGGTCCCACTGGCCACCCTGGACAAAGTAGTGGTAAGCCTTGCTCAGGTTGACTCAGGGCTCCCATGCTCAGATGTGGTTCCTGAAGAGACGCTTCCACAAGGACATCATGCTGAACCCTGTGCTGATGCTGAGCTTCTGCCCAGACCTGAGCTCCAGGCCTGGACACCTGGGCATGGCTACTCGGGAGCTCCTCTTCCTGTTGGATGGCAGCAGTGCAGCACACAAGGCCTGTGGGGGCATGGCATGGGCAGGCCGGGGCTTGGGTGGGGCAGTGGGTCAGAGGTGGGCCAGGGGAAGCCTCTTGAAACTAGGAGTCACCTTGTTGCTTCAAACACCATCTTCCATCTTCCCATCTTCCATCTTCCAAACCAGACAGCATCTCCTCAGGGGGATTCTATTAGAGAGCAGCCCTGCCCCAACCCCCAACCCCACACATATACACACTCTCAGGTCTCTCTTTCTCATAAACACCCATACATGTATCTCTCTCAGATGCCAAGAGTCTCTCTCATACATAGAGTCACACTCAGAGAGACATGAGTTTCACATATACCTCCAGAGTCCCCTATAAAAAAAAAGGTCTCCTGCACACATTGAGGGTCTCACTCTACACACACTGGGCCTCTCCCACGTTACCCCATCCAGCCCCCATTCTGATCATGGCCTGGAGAAGGTGAGCAGTGCTGGCTACACTTGCTCCCTGACAGTGCCTGGGGGGCCTGCCTCACACTACCCTCCCTGCCCTCCCCAGGATGCCATCGTTTTAGCTGTGAAGTCTCTCCCACCCCAGACGCTCATCAACCTGGCCATGTTTGGGATGTCAGTGCAACCGCTCTTTCCAGAGAGCCGGCCTTGCAGTGATGTGAGTGTGGTCCGGGGATTTGGGGGCCTCATGGAGATGTTTCAGCCCAGCATGGTCCAGCCCATGCCTTCTCTCCAGGACACTGTGCAGCTGATCTGTGACAGCATTGAGACCCTGCAGGCTGTGAGTGGTCCTCCAGACGTGCTGGCTGTGCTAGACTGGGCCATGGGGCAGCCCCAGCACAGGGGCCACCCTCGGCAGCTGTTCCTGCTCACTGCTGCCTCACCCATGGCTGCCACCACTCATCAAACCCTGGAGCTCATGAGGTGGCACAGGGGGGCAGCCAGGTATGGGATGGGCAGAACCATGTGCCTAAGATTGAGCCCTGCCAAGGGACTCCTGAAGGTCACAGCTGCTTCCCTTCCCTCATTAGGTGCTTCTCATTTGGTCTGGGGCCCGCCTGCCACCAGCTGCTCCAGGGTCTGTCTGCCCTCAGCAGGGGCCAGGCCTACTTCCTGAGGCCTGGGGAGAGGCTGCAGCCCATGGTGAGCTTGAGCCCGGGCCCTGTTCCCTACACCCAGAAGTCCTTCTCCCAAGTTACACATCATGTCTGAAACAGGCCATGGGGTCCCCTGGACCCTCAGCTCTCCAATTTCTCCTCTCCCTAATATGCCAATCAGGGGCAAAGCTGTTGGTGCTGCTGTGGGGTGCTGTGGAAGGCCACCTTCCAAATCTTACTTTCAGTCTTGTCCTGGAAGTGAACCTCATCCTCACAGTCCTGCCCCATCCACATGGCAAAGCTCAGGCCAGGAGACAGACCAAGACCTGAGAACTGAGCCCACAGTCCTCTTGCTTGTTCCTGTCCCATTTCTTCTCCTGCTCCCAGCCTGACCCTGTTCCCCATTAGCCTAAGGACTGGGCACATGACATTGGGAAGGGCGACCTTCCTGCTCTGTCTGGCTGTGTCACACCTTTCTCTCCATGTCCTCCCTCTGGCTGCTCCCCACAGCTGGTGCAGGCTCTGAGGAAGGCACTGGAGCCCGCTTTGAGCGACATCTCTGTGGACTGGTTTGTGCCTGATGCTGTGGAGGCGCTGCTGACCCCCCGGGAGATCCCAGCACTCTACCCTGGGGACCAGCTGCTGGGTTACTGCTCACTCTTCAGGGTGGATGGCTTCCGGCCTCACCCACCAGGGGTAGGCCTGGGCTCGGGTGTGGTGGGTGGGCCTGGGATGGTGGAAGTCCCTGCATCTCTCCCAAACCCTTCCATTCCCTGTGCCTCTTTCTGCCAAGCTCCCCTACTATCTCCTAGGGCTCCACAAGATCACACTGGGCCCCCAAGGTGACCGCATCCTGTCTCCTTCATGGGGTCTTCCACCCAAGGTCACTAAAGCACACAGACACAGAAAACAGCACCAGCATTTGCTGTGAGTTTTTTGTCAAAACTGTTGCTCATGGCCAGGCGCGGTGGCTCACGCCTGTAATCCTAGCTCTCTGGGAGGCCGAGGCAGGCGGATTGTTTGAGCTCGGGAGTTCGAAACCAGCCTGAGCAAGAGCGAGACCCCCGTCTCCACTAAAAATTAGAAAGAAATTAATTGGACAACTAAAAATATATAGAAAAAAAATTAGCCGGGCATGGTGGCGCATGCCTGTAGTCCCAGCTACCCGGGAGGCTGAGGCAGGAGGATCGCTTGAGCCCAGGAGTTTGAGGTTGCTGTGAGCTAGGCTGACGCCACGGCACTCTAGCCCGGGCAACAGAGTGAGACTCTGTCTCAAAAAAAAAAAAACAAAAAAAACTGTTGCTCATTACTTCACAAGGTATCCTATGGAAAGCACCATGTGACATATTTCCTGTAACTCAGTGACAGAGGAGATAACATAGGTTGTAGGTGCAATTGCAAACCCCAACTCTGCCACTTACCGGCCATTTGATTAGGGCAAGTCATTTAACTTCTCAGCCCACTTCCTCGTGTGTAAATGTTTACACACGTTGCTGTGATTCGAGGTCATAACAGAAGTGCTCTTGGCAGGACCCTTGGACACTTGACACAGGAGGAGTTTGAGAAATGGTAGTTACTTTTTTAATGAAAAGCTTTACCTATCTAAAAGAGCTAAGCATGCTCCCTCCTTTTTGATCATGAGGCCTATATAATAGACTGCTTGTCTTTTGCCTGGCTACCAGGAAGCTCAGGGACAAGCTGCAAGCTCAGCTCCACAGCAGGTCTATTAGCCCTTACGGTTAACATGTTCGCTTCCTGCGTTCTTAGTACTGGTCTGTTGTTTCTGGTTTATTAGCTTTATTACCTGTTCCTGTGAGCCATCTTAAAATCCTGCTTGGAAAGAGGTAGTATATAACTACAATCAGGTTTTTTTATTTGTTTTTTAATTTTTTTTGTTTTTATTTTTTGTTTTTAACTTTTTGTTTGTTTCCCCCCAAAATCCATGTTGAAATACAATTAGTTTTTCTCACAATGTTATTCTCTCTAGGGCCAAGAGCCTGGCTGGCAGAACTTGGGTGGGTCTGTGTTCCCATCCCCAGAGGAGGTGCCGTCTGCTGTCAGCCCTAGCACGGAGCCCACTGGCACCTCGGAGCCACTGGGAACAGGCACTGTGTCAGCAGAGCTGTCCAGCCCATGGGCTGCTGGGGACTCAGAGCAGAGTGAGTGTCCGGGTATTTCAGTGTTAGAGGAGTGGGCAGTGGGAGGGACCAGGACTGGGGTCTATTCTACTGCCTCCCAGCAGGTACCGATGCTCTGACAGACCCAGTCACAGATCCTGGACCAAACCCCTCCTCTGACACAGCCATATGGCGCCGCATCTTCCAGTCCTCATACATCCGGGAGCAGTATGTGCTCACCCACTGCTCTGCCAGCCCCGAGCCAGGCCCAGGCTCCACAGGCAGCAGTGAGTCCCCAGGCTCCCAGGGCCCTGGATCCCCGGAGGGTAGTGCTCCCCCGGATCCCCCTTCTCAGCAGGGCTGCCGCAGCCTGGCCTGTGGAGAACATGCAGGCTCCCGCTCCTGCCCTCTGCCTGCATCCCTACCAGCTCCATTCAAGGTGAGATTCAGCCCACATTCATTCACCATGTATCCAGAAAATATTTACCACCTGCTGAGTGCCAGACATTGTGCAGAGTTTACTATTAAGTCTAGCTGGAGAGATAGGTAGGTAAATCTATAATGACAATACCATGTAACAACCAGTGATGAGTACAGGAACAAGGTATTATGTGGGCTCAGAGTCAGCATGACTAATTTCATCTGAGGGAATCAGGAAAGTAAAAGCCGTGTCTAATAGAATAAATTAGCCAGGCAAAGAAGGAAAAGACATAAACAAAAACATAGAGACAAGCAACAACCTCAAGTGGGAAATAGGGAGTAGAGTAAGATGACACTGGGCAGGGAGCCAGGGCCAGAGGTCCTTGTAGGCCATGAGGAGCTTGACCCTCCTAAGAGTAGTGAGCAGCCAACCAGGGTTTCAGACAAGGGGCCTGTGGCTAGCTGTATATGTATGATGGTCAGGAGCTCTGCATTCATTGACCAGCTGCACCCACATCTCACATGCAGGCAGGGGCCTTGAGTACTGAGGTGCTGGGCCGTCGGCGCAGGGTGGCTCTGGCTGGCCGAAGCCTCTCATCCCCTCCAGGCCGGGCAAACCCAGTCTCTGGCCGACCCCAGAACCCGTCTCTGGGTGCAGCACCAGATGGGCCAGGCCCCGAGCCAGGCCAACAATTGGGACAGGGCCTGGATGACTCAGGTAAGGATTGGATATGGAGCTGGTTTCCCTGACACCAAGGAGGTGAAGCCCGGAGTACTACACTGCCCTTGTCTATGCTATCTTCTTTCCCTAGGAAACCTGCTCTCCCCAGCCCCCCTGGACTGGGACATGTTGATGGAACCACCCTTCTTGTTCATGGCTATGCCCCCCAACGGGGAGTCAGCCCCTCCTGCAGTGCCACTGCCTCCCCAGGCTCCACGATGCCATGTGGTGATCCGGGCCCTGTGTGGGGAGCAGCCTATGTGCTGGGAAGTGGGTGTTGGGCTGGAGACACTGTGGGGGCCTGGGGATGGCTCACAGCCTCTGTCACCCTCTGTGAGAGAAGCTGCTTGGGACCAAGCACTCCACCGGCTGACAGCAGCCTCTGTGGTCCGAGACAATGAACAGCTGGCTCTCCGAGGAGGGGCCGAAACCACAGCTGACCACGGTGAGTTGCTAATGGGCCCACTGAGGGCCCACGGGTATGGATAGGCAGAAAGCAGCAGAGGTGTAGGTCAGTGTGTTTGATCACTCTCTATACTTCATCTTGTTCACAAAGGATCTAATGTGTCTCATCATGCTGATAAGATAAAAATTAAGCAGAGCAATGGGAAAAAGTGAAAATAAAAGGAAGCTGAGAATGAGGTTATATTAAAGATGCTCACCACGAGGTTATGTACTCTTGCAAGCATGGGACCCAAAACTGACAAGCTTCCTCGGAGCCAGCACAGAGGGAAACATGATCTTGTAATGAGTCACAGTGCTCATAACATAAAAACAAATCTTTGTCATTCAAGTAAAGACTATTAAAATTAAATAAAGTTAAAATTTCAGTTCCTCAGTTGCACTAGCCACTTTTGAAGTACTCAGTAGTCACATGTGGCTAGTGGCTACCACACTGGATCATGCAGACATAGAACATTTCCATCATCAAAGAAAGTTCTATTAGTGCTGAAATGGGTGGAGGAAAAGGTGCCAGTCAAGGCTTCCTCTGGGTGGTGTCCAGAGGGTTTCTGGGTGGCTGGGGGCCCTTACCCTGCTATGGGTTGAAGGTTCAGCCTGACCACTTCTTGTCAAAGTTGGGAGCCTGAGCTAGTTCTCGGCCTAAGAAGTCACTCTATTCTGTTCAAAAGTAGACAGAGCGAGAAGCTGTGGGGCATACTGATTTTTTCTGTGAATCCCTCTAAAGAGGCAGGTGGTGGGAGTTCAGCATGCTGCTCCTTGGTTTCACAGGCCATGCCCGGAGATGCTGGCTTCGAGCCCTTCAGACAAGCAAGGTCAGCTTCGCCCCCTCCTGCTTCACCTGCCCTGTCGCTGTAGATGCTACCACCAGGGAGGTCCTGCCCCAGGCCCTGCAGGTGGGGAGCTCAGGTAGGGGCCCTCCTCTGGTGACCTCTCAAGTGCAGCTCTCACGGCACTGGCCATCGTCCTGGACAAACCTGACCCCATCCCCTGTGCCCCTGCAGAGCCAGCTGAGCTCCCAGGCACCCCTCCCACCTCTCAGAACCAACTAGATGCAGCTTCTCTGCCCACACGTGTCCACTCTAAAGGTAATACCCGAGTGTGGGGAAGGCGAAGGGGCAGCTGGGCTTGGAGACCACCTGCTGGCACGGACTGGCTCCGCTGCAGGACTTCAGGGAGGCTCTCCAGCAGGTGCCTGGCACTCAGACCAAAATGGCAACTCCAAGACTGCTTTGGGGGACCCGGTAGCCCACACAAGAGGTCCTCACCGCCCACCCCCGCAGCCTCCCTCTAGGCTCAGTCTGGGCCGCCGTCGCAGACTCTGCAGCCCAGACCCAGGCCAGGCCTGTGACAGTAACAGTGAAGGAAGTGACCATGACTACCTGCCCTTGGTGAGGACTCGGGAGGTGGAGGGTGGCGTCGTCAGGGCCTGGGCGCTGTCTCAGCTCACTTCTCCCCCCACCTCCTCTCTCCTCAGGTGCGGCTGCAGGAGGCGCCCGGCTCCTTCCGCTTGGACGCGCCCTTCTGTGCTGCGGTGCGCATTCCGCAGGAGCGCCTGTGCCGCGCCTCGCCCTTTGCGGTGCACCGCGCCAGCCTCAGCCCCACCTCATCCTCGTCTCCCTGGGCACTTCTGGGCCCTGGTGTTGGCCAAGGCGACAGCGCCACGGCTTCCTGCAGCCCCTCCCCCAGCTCGGGCTCCGAGGGTCCAGGCCAGGTGGACAGCGGGCGGGGCTCAGACACTGAAGCCTCGGAGGGGGCGGAAGGGCTGGGTGGTACCGACCTGCGCGGCAGGTCCTGGGCCACTGCTGTGGCACTAGCCTGGCTGGAGCACCGCTGTGCTGCAGCCTTTGGTGAATGGGAACTGACAGCGGCCAAGGCTGATTGCTGGCTTCGGGCCCAGCACCTTCCCGATGGTCTTGACCTGGCCGCCCTCAAGGCCGCAGCCCGGGGGCTCTTCCTGCTGCTGCGCCACTGGGACCAGAACCTGCAGCTACACCTGCTGTGCTACAGCCCAGCAAACGTGTGACAGCTGCCTGCCGCTGCTCAGGCTGGCGCCCCATAACGTACTCAAGTCACTGCCACCCAGGGCCCGCCTCTCAGTGCTGGTAAGGGATAGGCTGGTGTCAGCCTGTCCCCACTGCTTCTTACTCCCTTTCTAGAGTCCTCTCACCCCCACAAAAAGTGCCTGCCTGTGCTCTCTCCCACTCCTCTCACACCATGTCCCCTGCCCTTCCTGCTCTAATCTGCTCCTCCCACCCCACCCAGTCCCCCTTCTCCTCCCTCCTCTGAGCTTCATGCAGCACAGTGGAAGGGGAGAGAGCCAGTTACCAAATCCTATGCAATAAAGTGCCTCTTAGGACTGTTGAGTGAGTTCTTTCTCAGCCCCATAAATGCCCCTTACAGCTTGGTCCAGGTACTAGCTTCCCCTATCTCCATGAGGGCTATACAGAGGTGGATTTGGCAAGGTTTATTTGGAAGATTACAGAGTCTGTCCCACCCAGGGACCTGAGAACAGACTGGAGGGAAAGGGGAGGATTTCAGTGGGCTTTCTTGGTATGCTGGATGCTCTTGGGGAAAGCCTGCGGACCCAACCAGAGCTGCAGCAGGATGACAGCGTGGCATACATGCAGGGCAGCAGAGCTGCAGGATGTGGATGGGTACGTATTCCAGGAGAGCTCGATGAGCCCCAGCACCAGCAACCTGGAGATGAGAAACAGGATCAAGCTTTTGTCAAGTTTCAAGGCCTGCAGCCCTTCAGCTCCTCATGCCCTAGCCACATCCCTCTAGTGTCTTCATGGTCACAGCCTTGGGATCAGGAGCTCCCAAGCCCCTCCCACTCCCCCAGGTTGACCCAGCTGGTACCTGAGCAGGTGTGTGAGCCAGCGTGTAGGCGTGGCCCACAGGAGGTAGGGCAGTGTGTGGAAATACCAGACGTAGAACTGGTAGTGAAGGGAGCGGCTGAAGCAGATGCCAATGAAGTTGGAGGTGAAGAGGGTAGAAACAATCTGTATGCGGTGGTCAAGGCCAAGGGCAGGAGCAGAAGAGGCAGGAGTTGGGGCGGTCTCAAAACAGAGGGCAAAAGTTTGTGGGTCAGATAGCCCACTAGTTCTGCCATTCTTAGATGCATGCCTTTGGGCAAGTTTTTTAACCTACCCCAACCTGTTCCTCAATCTAATATGGAGACAGTAACATCTATGGCCATAGACCTAGTGAGTCTGAATACCCCACTTACTAGCTGTGTGACCTTGGTAAGTTACTTAACCTCTTAAAGCCTTAATTTTGCCATCTATAAAATGAGGATAATAAGAGCACCTCCCTGTCTAAGCGTCTCCTGCGAGCTTTAAATGTTAGAATGTAGCCAAATCTCTTAGGACAGTACCAGGGAGAGGGTTAGCACTCATAACAGTGGACCAGTATTTAGAATTAAGAATAAAATATGCCTCAATATGTAAAGTGCTCAGCTCAGTGTCTGGTGCAGAATAAGAGCTCTATGATTGGGCTCCCCTTCCTTCCCTGAGGGCTAACTAACTAGGACCCTGTCTGCACCTGGAGAGGGCAAGACTTACCTTCCCATGATTTAAAGGATATGGTTGGGTGTAAGGGGCTGGGGTGGAAACTTCCTTTTGGAGGGATCCTTCAGCAGTGACAGGATACTTTCCCCTGTCCTGGGGAGAAGCCATTCAGACATTTATCAAGCCCTCATTGTGGGCCAAACTCTAGACTCACCTCCATGAGCTTAATATCTCCTCTGGGAAGCCCCTAAGGCCATAGCAGTGCCCCCCTTTCTCACCTGTGCCACCTGCAGATGGCAAACAACACGAGCAGGGTGAGGTGGGCAGCCAACAAGGCCAAGTGGAAAGCACGATGCAGGAAGAGGGCCTCTGGGAGGAAGCGCCAGTTCACCGTCCAGCGGAACAGAAACTGGCGGCCAAGGTCAAAGGAGCGGGATAGGTAACCAACTGGATTCTCCAGCAGGAAGGGTAGCCCCAGCATCACCTGAAGATGGGTGTGATGTCAGCAGAGCTGCCAAGGTTCACCCCGCAGGCTTAGTGCTAATCACTGAGGGGAGCAGGATGTAGACCTCAGGGATTCTTAATTCCCAACAGGAACAGTAGGAAAGCTACACACACACTCAGGCCAGGGCCTGTGGCCAAAGAAGCTGAGGAGGCAGGTAATAACAATACTTTAAGGTTTGGATTCACCAAATCATAAATGGGCAGAGCTAGAAAGGTTCTCACAGACTATCTAGTTCAGTACCCTTATTTTATAGCTAAGGAAACTAAAGCCCAGAGATAGTGGCTTCCCAGCTCAGAATCAACTCCAAAATCCTGCCTCTTGGCTTTGAGGAAGTTTCAGGGATGGAAGGAGACCAGACGAGTGGCACACCCTCTTCATTAGAAAGGGGAAGAGTAAGGTGGGGGTACCTGAAGGGCAGCACAGATGCCCAGCTTGGGCAGAGCTCCATGGAAGCCAAACTGTGTGAGGAGAAGAAACAGTAACCCAGGGGCGAAGAGTAGCACATTCATCTTCACAGAGACTGCCAGGCTGGGGTGGGCAGGGGAGAGGAAGGGTGGAGATGAGCTCCAGGGCCGTGCACACTGCCCAAAGATATACCCCCACCCCCACACCAGCAAACTCCAGGATGGGGGGTCCACACTCAGAACTGCCAGAGGCAGGGTAAGTTAGCTTGCAAGGAGACTGGAGGTAGTGGGCAGACCCCTAGTCTCTATGCCCAAACGGCGTGAGCATGTGTTGAGTATTTTGAATGTGCAATGACCAATTCTAACAAAGGATGTCGTCTAGTGGGAAGAGAGGATGGAAAGAGGGCATGTGTGGGGGTGGGAGGGCAGGACACTTTCTACAGATCCTGGACTTGCCCTGTGGGGCCTGGAGTGACCCACATTGTCTGACTACTCCCTTACTCTGTCACAGAGAACTGGGGAGAAAGAAATGCAAATCCACAAAGTAAGAGAGGAGGCCAGAAGGGAGGGGTGTTGACCTGAAACAGCAGCAGCCCCAGCTCCAGCGCTGGGCCAGCAAGAGGTTGATGCTAAGGAAGAGCAGCACCATGGCCACTGGGTCATTGAAGAGCCGCAGCACAAAGATGGAGTGGACACGGTAAGAGGCGCAGCACATGAAGAAAAAGACGAAGGGAGGTACCTGAGGGGTGGGCACAGTGAGGAACAAGGTCAGGTCAAAAAGCCTGAACCATCCCCACTCCCTAGTCATTCCAGGTTGGGGCCTTTTAATCCTGGTAGCATGGACTTACCTTGCAGGTCTGATGATAGATCAAGAAGACAAGCAGCAGGGTGGCCAGGTAGAGCACAGCAAAGATGTTCTGGGCCATGCGGATATCAGTGCCCCGACCAGTGGCATAGTATAGCCCCATAAAGATGTACACAAAACCAGCTGGGTATCTGGAAGAGAGGGAATGTGAGCCTGGGTCAGGTCACCTAGACTGGTACCCAGCGAGCCCCTGACGTCCTCCCTGAACCTCCTATCCCCACTCACACAAGTGGTCCAGTGTCACCCTGCAGTTGGGTATAGTCATAAGTGCCATTGATGACGCCCTCCACCTGGGCCATGTAGGCTTTCCAGTCGATCTCTGTGTCTGGAAGAGGACAACACAATTTGGTTACTTCTGAGTCCAGAACTTGTCTGCCTCCCTCCCCATGCCTCCAGACTATCAAAGCACAGACTTCCCAGCTCATTCCCAGGGTTTCCATTACCACCTCTTATCTAACTGCTGATCTGACATTCTCTGGGTAAACCCAGGCATTAAAACTCAACATGTCTATAATTAATCTCATGATATTTCCTTCCACTCCAAATCTGCTCCCGTTCCTGGGTTCCATGAATGGCACTATCAACCTCTAACTGTCCAGGTTGAAAACCTGGCTAAGCCCTTTAATATTTCCTTCTCTCTCATTTCCAATCCTCAGTAAATAAGTCCTGCCTATTCATCATCCTAAATATCTCTACCATTTCATCCTTTTCTGCTACTGCATACTCTCGTGTGTGTTTAACATAATCTCTAGCCTCAACAATACAAAAAATAGCCTCCTAATTAGGCTCCCAGCTTCTACTTTCACTCCACTACAATATATTTTCTACCCTGTACTAGAAAGCTTTCCCTAAAATACAAATCATAGCAGGCCTCTCTTCTTAAAATCCTTCAATGATTCCCTAAGACTCTTACAACAAAGACCAAACTCTATTATTTCCATTTCTAGAAGAGGAACCTAAGAATTAATTAGGTTACGTGACTAGCTTAAGATCAGTGAGCTAGGAAGAGTAGAGTTGGGACTGGAACTCATGTGTTCCCAAGTTCTTAACTATCATGCTATCTCCTTAACAAAGGCTTTCAAATCCCTTCATTATCTGGTCCCAATTTCTGTATCTCATCTCTCACTACTACACTGACTTGATTTCTACATTACAGCTCTAAAAAATTCTTTCATTCCTCAAAGGAATCAGGTTCTCTCTCTTTTTTAAATCTATTTTTTAATTTTTAAGAACATTACGTTTGTGGCTCTTTTTTGACTGGAGGGTTTTTTTAAAATTTTTTTTTGAAAGAGGGTCTCACTCTGTCACTCTAGCTGGAGTACAATGGCATCATCATAGCTCACTGCAACCTCAAACTCCTAGGTTCAAGTGATCCTCCTGCCTCAGCCTCCTAAGTAGCTAGGAGTACAGGCACACACCACCACACCTGGCTAATTTTTCTGTTTTTTGCAGAGATGGGGTCAGGCTGGTCTTGAACTCCTGGCCTCAAGCAATCCTCCCAGCTTGGCCTACCAAAGTGCTAGGATTACAGGCATGAGCCACCGTGCCGGGCATGACTGGAGGTTTTTCATACAGGGTCCTCTCTGCCCAGAACACTGTTTCCCCTTCCCTTTACCTTCTTTCCTCAAATAGCTAATTCCTACCTTCCAAGGGGGGGCAGGGGTCGTCTATGAAGCCTTCTTGACTCCTCAGGTCCGGCTTAAGTGCCCTCCTGTGACCTTTATAGCATCCTGTCTTACTACTGTCATAATGAATATGATGCATTGTAATTGCTTCCTAACTTATCTTTTTCCAGGCCTACATACCCAAGTCAGAAATGTGTCTCTTTTATTCACCACTGTACCTCTGGCATTTACTATAACATTAGGCATATAATAAGCACTCAATAAATGTGTTGAGTTAATCATCTTTAGCAAGAAAGCCAGGTGCTTAAGCCCAGTGTATAGAGTCAACATCGGAGAAGAGTCGCCAATAATGCCTAATGGACTCGAGTGGTCACAAAATGCCATCGTTGAGAAGGGACTTTCAAAGACCTCAGAATTGAACAGATGAGAAAATTTAGATCCAGGAAGGGAAATGACGTGTCCAAAGCCATAGAAACAAGCAGCAGCAGCAGTGCATTTAACTTGGGCCTAGGTCTTCTGACTGCCAGGCTGGTTTGCTTTCTTAGCCTTGCAGGCTGTATGTTCAGGGGAGAAGCCAATCTCTAGGGTCGCTGCCTCCATCATGGTTGGCAGGATTAAGATCCGGTCTTCTGTCGAGCAGGCTTGGGGTTCGGGTAGGGGATATGGGTCTGCAATTGATGAATTAATGAATCTGGAGTTTAGTTTTGAGTTACATTTCTGAGCTTCGGTCCGGGGGTTTGGGTCTCCCTCCCTTCCCTTCCCTCCCCTCCCCGTACGGCGCACTCACATGCCACCCTGTGAATGACCCAGAAGGTGATGCCCACCTCCGCCAGGCAGAGGCAGGCGGCCACCAGCAGCGTGTAGCGTGGCTCCCGTAGCAGTAGGCGCCGCTCTTGCCAGGCGCGCTGTAACCATTGCCGGCAGACTCCGGCAGCCTGGGCCGCGGAACCGGCCCGGCCGCGTTTCCGCAGCCCAGCCGCCATGTTGACGGTACGTCGCTCCCGTAGGCCCACCACCCCGGAAACCCGACCCTTCAACATTTTGGTTCCGCTCCCCGCGTCGGGCGTGCCAGCAGACTAAGCGCGACCCGAGTAGCCAGAGTTCTTATTTACTCTACTGAAATTGGCTTCTTCCACGTCTCCTCTGATGTACTATACGCTCCGCACGAGCAGGAACAAAGTCTTATTCCTCAGTTTATACCCAGCCCTGAGGTACACAAGCGCTAACGCAGAACAAATGTTTGCCCAGAAAAGCAACATTCCTGCTCACCTCCCACTCCCACCCCGCCAAACCCAGCATCCCATTTCGCCTGTATTGGGAATATCAGGGTTCGTGCTGTCTCTTTTGGAGAAAAAAGGCCCTGTCCGAGCCTCCCCTTAGATATTTTTGGGTACTCAAAAACGACTTGGAAAAAAATGAATCTTTCACTAATTTTCAGATTTCTTAACGGGAGGAGCAGTTCACGTTGAAAATGTACGAGACCACAGTGAAGAGCCCGAATGAGTCCCACACTGTGAATGTGGCCCTAGGAAACGAGCGGGCAGTAAGGCCGGAGGATTCAGGGTCTGGACGCTACCGTTTTCGTAGCCGGAGGACTTTTCCAAGTGCGCTTAGCAGAGGACGGAAGTTCCACGTGTTTGTGTTGGGCAACTGCAGGCGGTGGGCGGAGACAAAAGGTTCCCGCCTCCCATATCCGCCATCTGGATTGGCTAGGAAGGCTGGGTGTTCTGGCTGCCGGGTTGCTGAGAGCATGGCCTCTCCAGGGGCCACGGCTCCCCAGCCGGAGTTACCCGAGCGAAACTGCTGGTACCGAGAGGTGCAGTACTGGGATCAGCGCTACCGAGACGCAGCCGATTCTGCCCCCTACGAATGGTTCGGGGACTTCTCCTCCTTCCGTGCCCTCCTAGAGCCGGAGCTACGGCCCGAGGACCGTATTCTCGTGCTAGGTGGGTAGTCCCGGCGCTGCCCTACCCAGGTGGAGTTGCCAGGATCGGCTCCGCCTGGGCCTGGCCCCGTCCGCTTTCCTGCTGTCTACCTCTCTTAGAGGACGCCCGAGTCCGGAGCCAAGATCCGATACCTTCAGAATCCTGGCTGTATTTAGCTAGGGCAAACACGAGTTAGAGATTGTCGGTCCGCGGGCCCTCGGGAGGCAGCCTCGGGCACCGGAGAACTCGGAGGACCTAGTTTAAAGTCCCAGCGCTAATTGACTGTATAACTTAGAACAGGCTATGAACCTGTTCTGAGCTTCAGATTCAGTTCTAGAAATGGGACTGCAAGTTCAAGTCGGATAAGGCATGTGCAGGCCCCTCGAGCACAATGCTTAGAGCTTTTCTTTTGGTCCCATGGGTACTGGGACCGACAGAGAGAGTCACCTTGGACAGTTATCGTCTCACCACTCTCAGACCCCTAACTGAAACTTAGTCCTATGCCTCTTGTGAAGTGAGGGTGAGTAAAGCGCCCTCTGAGGTCGGAGGGGAGATAGCAGCCGAGATCTGCGCGACTCCGCAAAGGGAAGTGGTGAGACGCAACGTGGGTCTCTAAGTCCAAATGCCTTCTTGGGGTTTTCTACCACTGTGTGAGCCTTGAAGGCTCTAGTGAAGTTTGAATGAGTAACAGGTTTCCTTCCAGTTATAGTTTTTATTTTTGCTCTTTGTAAAAGCCTTTATATGTTTAAGTGAAGTATTTAATAAATATAAAAGACATCTATAATACAGTGTATATATAAGGTATAAATAACAAGTCGAATGTGTGTGTCTATTCTGCTTAGTTTGAGAAATAGCACATGACTAGGACTAAAAAGGAAGTGTAACTTGGTGGTTAAGAACTTGAACTCTGGACCCGGCGTGGTGGCTCACGCCTGTAATCCTAGCACTCTAGGAGGCTGAGGCCGGAGGATTGCTTGAGCTCAGGAGTTCAAGACCAGCCTGAGCAAAAGCGAGACTCCATCTCTACAAGAATTAGAAAAAATTAGCCAGGCGTGGTGGCGCACACCTGTAGTCCCAGCTACTCGGGAGGCTGAGGCAAGAGGATCGCTTGAGCCCAGGATTTGGAGTGATAGTGAGCAATGATGAGGCCACTGCACTCTAGCCGGGGGACAGTATATCCCCCGGCTGTATACTGTGACAGTATACAGTCACAGTGTGTGACTGTATATCACACACAAAAAAATCTGAACTCGGGAGGCAGCTAATTATATTGGAATCTTGGCTCAGCTTATACTGGCTGTGTAATCCTGGACAAAATAGGTAAATTTCTGTGCCTCCATTTTCTCAGCCTTAAAGAAATAAGACGACTTGTTTATTGAGTTTTAGGATGATTGAACGAGTGTGAAAGATAACCTAGAAAAATGCCTGGCAAAATGAAAATTACATTCAAAAATTTCTGTGTGGTCCTCCCTAAATCTGTTCCCCCCACAGGTAAACACTTTCTTTAACATTGTCATGTTAAACCATTGCATTCATTTATAGATTTACCATAGATGTATGTTTTTCAAGCTTTAGTGTGTATGAAAATCACCTGGAAAACTCAACCCCACCCTGAAATTATAATTCTAGGAGTGGTCTAAGGTGAGCCCCAGGAATCTATATTTTCAATAAACTCTACAGCTGATTTTTATGCTGGTGATTGTCAGAGTAATACCATCTTAAATTCTGCTTGACTGGGAGGTATCCTTTTCTGGATAGGAGAGGTGAAACTTCTAAAAATCAAAAGAGAAAACTTTCTAGGCATGATCCTCAAGATCTAAGAACAGGACCTACAACTTGAGTACCTTATGTTACTTCCCACCTCGACAAACATAAGTTGAGCACTTGGTAAGTGCCAGGAAATGTGATGGGCCCTTTCTAACTTACTCAAGTCTTATGACATCCCCTAAAGATGAGTCATAAGTATTAAGAGACTTACTCTAGATTATAGGTCTGTAAACTTTTTCTGAAAATGGCCAAATAGTAAATATTTGGGGCTTTGCAGGCTATACAGTCCCTCTCACAACTACTCAGTTCTGCTGTTGTAGTGGAAAGGCAGCTACAGATAATACAAAAGTGAATGAGAATAGCTATGTTTCAATAAAACTTTATTTACAAAAACAAGTGCCAAGCTAAATTTTGGCAACACTTGCTGTAGGTCATTTTCTTAGGTCAGGTGACCCAGAAGCAAATCCTTAAGATGAGGATTCATGTGTAAGTCATTTGTTAGGAAAGTGCTCCCAGGAGACTTGGTAAGAGATTAGGGTAACAGGGAAAGGGAAGACGCCAAGCAAGATTGTGATCTCAGGCAAAAGTTTCCCTGAGGATATTTTCAGCCTAAAAAGTCACACATGCAAACCATTAGAAGCAAACACACACCAAAACTGGGACATACAAAATTGGTAAAAGGACTCCGAGGGGATCTGGTTAGAGCACCAACAGTGTCCACTACTGTCACGCAGCAAGTAAGTGGTGAAGTAAAGTTGCCTTCTGATGCGAGCTTCTATAATACTTTTGCTGTACCACACAGATGGGTGAGGAGAGGCATCTAGGCCAGGTGCGGTGGCTCACACCTGTAATCCTAGCACTCTGGGAGGCCACGGCAGAAGGATTGCTTGAGCTCGGGGGTTTAAGACCAGCCTGAGCAAGAGCAAGACCCCATCTCTACTAAAAATAGAGAAATTAGCCCAGTGTCGTGGTCTGAATCTGTAGTCCCAGCTACTTGGGAGGCTGAGGTAGGAGGATCGCTTGAGCCCAGGAGTTTGGGGTTGCAGTGAGCAATGATGATTCTGCTGCACTCTAGCCCTGGCAACAGGGTGAGACTCTGTATCAAAAAAAAAAAAAAGAGAGGCATCTAGAACTCTGTTGAAACTGGTAAGATAACATTCTGAATTACAGCCTAAAAGTCATACTGATATAGCTAAAGATGGACTGTCACTGCTGGAGGTGAGTGGGCCTCTAGAAAACTGGAGGTAGTTGAGCACAGTGGTTGAAGAGTTCTGGTTCTGGAGTGATACACACGTGGGTCCAAATTCTGGCCTTTCCACTGTGACCTTGGGAAAGTTTCTTACTTTCTTCAATTTTCCCATCTAGAAAATGGGAATGGTAATAATAGTATCTTTTATATGAATCTATTGCAAAAATAAACTGAAATAATTCTTATAAAATGCTTAGCATAGTGCCTGGTGTTCAGTGACTCTTAGCTATCATTATTATTGAAAATAGGGATCAGAGAGGCAGTTTATCCAGGACTGTTCAGAGAACAGAATGCCCTGCCTAAGGACTTGTGTTTCAGGTCCCTACAGTTAAAATATCCTCATGGCAGGTGAATGCATATGGATGGCTATTCCTGCTTTGCCATCATTATATTAGGTTATTAACTATGAAATGTCTAATTTCCTTAAGTACTAAGTTTGATGGTTGATATCTCTGACATTTCACTTTGACACGTCTTGTTTTGTTTTTATTTGAAGGTACATCCTCAGTCTTTCAAATGCATGTTTTGGCTTGTGATTATCTTCCAATTTTTTTTTTTTTTTTTGAGCAATTTTCTTGGAACCGTGGATAAGTCAAAAATTCGTGTTTTCTTTTTTTTTTTTTTTGAGACAGATTCTCACTTTGTTGCCCTGGCTAGAGTGAGTGCCATGGCGTCAGCCTAGCTCACAGCAACCTCAGACTCCTGGGCTCAAGGAATCCTACTGCCTCAGCCTCCCAAGTAGCTGGGACTATAGGCATACGCCACCATGCCCGGCTAATTTTTTCTATATATTTTTAGCTGTCCAATTAATTTCTTTCTATTTTGGTAGAGACGGGGTCTCGCTCTTGCTCAGGCTGGTCTCGAACTCCTGAGCTCAAACAATCCGCCCGCCTTGGCCTCCCAGAGTGCTAGGATTACAGGCGTGAGCCACCGCGCCCGGCCTTCGTGTTTTCTTTTTTGAGGGGGTTGTATGTTTTTATTTCTCTCAGGCAGATATAGGGAGTCTGTTTTTTAACACACATTGGGCATGTGGGGAAACCTCCCCCATCCTGCTGCCACTTTTGGGGTTTTATCCCTTTGCTATCCTCTTCCCCAGCCTGGTGGGTCACCCCTAGCCCCTGCCGTGGTCCCGTGGAGAGGACTGAGTGCAGTGGGGAGGCCCTTAGAGGAGGCCCACCCTTGCACGTGCCTGCAGAAGGAAGAGACCTGCGGGGCTGCTCACCCAAGGTCAGGGCTGTGGGTATCAAAGCCCACCTTGCTCTTCACATATGTGCCTTGACTTGGAATGCTGAGCTTGATCAGAGGCACTCTGCAATTGTTAGCTCTATAATATATTATGCTATGTTTTGAATGTTTGTGTCTCCCCAAAATTCATATGTTGAAATCCCCCCACCTAAAGTGGTGGTATCAGGAGGTGGGGCCTTTGGGAGATGATTAGGTCATGGGGGTGGAGTCTTCGAGAATGGGATTAATGCCAGTATCTTGATCTTGGGCTTCCAGCCTCCAAAACTATGACAAATAGATTTCCGCTGTTTATAAGCCACACAGTTTATGGTATTTTGTTATAAGACACCAAATGGACTAAGACATTAAAGCATGACTTTAAATTTTTATATAAAGAAGTTTTTGTCCAGAGACATCCATTACCACATGAGGAAAAGAGCAGACTTGGGACAGACCGAGGCCCCACGGCTGAATGCAGCAAGAGCATCGTTCTGAGCACGGCCTAGCAACCCACTGGAGACTAGAGGGAAGTGGCCTTCAGGGGTAGGGATGTGCCTTTCTTCCTTCTTCCACTTCATTCTGAATTTTCCTTATTGAACAGTTTTATAATCACCAGGGACCTCCTTGCCAGGTCACTGGCAGCAGGAGCCACCTGGCACTGGAGGACAGCTGTGCAGTCAAGCCAAGACAGGGATGTGGGCAGGAGAAAGGCAAAGGCCTGAACCCGGTGCGGGGGCGGGGGGATGAGGGGGCCTGAGCCACTCCTGGAGGCCCCAGTCTAGGACCAATGGGCAGCCCGCCAAAGGGCTGCAGCCCAAGGCCAGGTACCTCAGGAGGGAAATGAGTCCCCAGCAAAGGCCTGTCCAGTGTCTGAGAGGCAGGGGCCAGTGGCTGTCTGCTCACCAGAGGCCACTCTGGCCAGAGCTGTGGGGAGTGGCGCTTTCTTGCAGAGAACCTCATGATTGGTGTGATATTCACAACTAAACTAACTTTCCCTCAATGGGACAGAGCAACATCACCGTATCCACCCTGAGGTGCCTCCAGTACCATCCTGGAGCTTAGATGGGGTCCTCATTACATTCTGAAACCACACACCAGGCAGGGGTTCAAGGTAGGGCAGTTTCTTCAGCAGGAAAGTGCCACTAAAATTCATGTTAGTTTTGAATGTGAGTTCCGTCATGGAACCAGTGCAGCACAGACAGCTCAAAATGTCAATGAATTGTTTGGGAAGGATGTGGCTAACGAACACACAGTATGCTGATGGTTTGAGAAGTTCTGTTATGGTGATTTTAATATTGAAAATGAGCCATGTGGCTGACCTGAGACCAAGGTGGATAATGATGAGCTGAAAGCTATAGTGGAAGCGAATCCATCTCAACCTACGTGTGAATTAGCAGCAAGGTTTTATGTTACTATTCTAACAATATTGGACCATTTGAAACAAATTGGCAAGGTCTAGAAGCTGTATAGATGGGTTCTGCATGAATTAAACAATCATTGGAAGAGAAATCGTCTCAAAGCTTTCCTTTCTTTGTTGTCATGACCTAAAGGCGAACAATTTCTACACCATATTGTTATGTGTGATGAAAAATGGATTCTTTTTGACAATTGCAAGCGTTTGGCACAATGGTTGGATAAAGATGAAGTGCTGAAACACAGTCCAAAACCAAATATTCATCCAAAAAAGCTAATGATGTCTGTTTGGTGGTCTAGCAATGGTTTTATCTGCTTCATGAAACCTGGTCAATCGATTACAGCAGATGTCTGCTGCAACCAGTTGGACAAAATGATGAGGATGCTTGTGATTAAGCAGCCGAGATTGGTCAATAGAGAAAGGCCAGTCCTCTTGTAAGACAACACTCGACCACATGTGGCACAAACAATGCTGCCTAAACTATAGAGGCTAGACTCGGAAACTCTCTGTCATCCGCTGTAGTCACCAGACCTTGCGCTAGCTGATTCCCACTTCTTCCAGGCTTTGGACCACTTCTTACAAGGAAAAATATTCAGTTCTCCATGAGCTATGGAAAATGCCTTTTTGCGATTTCACCACCACTGGCTCTATAGGCCTCTTCGCTGCTGGCATAAACAAGCTACTGTTAGGGAGCAAAATTGTTTCAATAGTTTAGGCTCATACTTTGATTAATTGTACTGCTTGTTTGAGATATAAACTGCACTTTTGATTCAAAATCAGACATTTCATATTTAATGACATAATAGTTCTCCGACTCTCTATCCTTGCTTGACTCCATGCTCCATAGGAATCTTCTAATCATAATTTGGCTTCCAATTTAGATTTCTCATAAAGAGAAAAGGGACTGACTAGAGGATTCAACTCCAGTCTCTGTGATGGCTATTTTTCCTGTTAAAAGTGAGTGACCTGGCGTTCTGGGTAACATTTCAGTCTCTTGGTGTTGAGTTAGCATCCACATAGCTCCGGGGTCCCATGTAATGTGTTCTTGGATTTGGATCATTTCTTCAAGACTCTGCTTCCCTAAGGCCCCACCTCGGAAGGCAGTGACCTTCTGAACTAGACCTTAGTTGCTAGCCCCACATTACTGAGGCAACAGAATCAGAAATCACTGCTTTGTAAGAATAACCGACCCAGTGTTTGGGTCTCATTCTCCTTTCCTCTTTGGTAAAGTTCTCTTGGGTACCAAGGGGAACAAAGAAAGGAAATTTGGGGTTATCCACAGTTGGGCAGAGCTCTGCAGGCATATGAGGTCAGGTATGGGGTAATGAAGGGATTGTGAGTCAGAGAACCCAATGGGATTTCAGCCTGGAACTGAGTCAGGGTCTCCTGTTCAGCCACTTGTACCCCGCATCCCAGGTGCTGTATCTATCAGAGCTTTTGTGGCTGCAACTTGGGGAAGCATGTGTTGGGTCTTCCCAGGCGAGATAATACTCTCCCTGAGCCCCAGGGCTTGAAAAGGAACATGGGAAGGGGCAGCTGAGGACCAGCCAGCTGCCTCTGGGTGCCCTGTCCAGGTGCCAAGCCCTGCTAGATTAGGGCTATCCCAACTGCTGATCCTGTGATCCTCTTAGGAAGGCAAATGGGGATTACAGGCAACCTAATCCCAGGAGTTGGAGATCCCCGCGTGAGGGCATCAAGAGCTGTCACAGCCCTGTCCTCAGGCTGAGGCTGGCCACAGGAGGGCCTGGAAGAGGGCCACTGGATCTTCTGAGGAAGTCATACCTACTGGGCGGTAGAACCACGTCTATTCGTCTAACCTCCACCCCCTCTCTAACCTGACCCTGCCCTCTTTGGTACTGCATTCCAGGCACTTCTCACCAGAATGTTGGAAATTGTCAAAACTGTGTTTTTCAAAACTCTGCTTTGTTGTCGGCTGCCTGGAAACTCTTGGCTGACCCATCTGAGGTGGGATTGGGGCATTCCTATGTGTTCTCATAGCCTGGCCCTATTGAAACACTCATCATGTTATGTGACAACTGCTTGGTTACACATTTGTTCTTCCCACTGGAAAAACAAAGGACCATGAGCTCCTTGAGGGCAGGGACTTTATTCATCAGCAGAGCCCAATATGTAGTGTTCAAAACATACATTAAGAATTACAAGGGATCAGCTCCACTGTGTGTCCCCACCTAGTTTCCCCTTCACTGCCTTAGAAAACAAAGTAGGAGAATAACTCCTAACATGAAGCCTTCCCAGGGTTGATATCTTCCAAGGTTCTCTAAGAGGTTAGGGTTAGGGATTAGGATAATACTAATATTATCATAATAATAATATTTTCCTAATAATAATAATATGATGGTCCTAATGATGCTAATATTATCTCCATTCTGAGTTTGAGGAAACTGAGGCTCAAAGAGTTCAATGATTTTCCATGGCTGTGTGACTAGGGATATCAGAATCCAGATCTTTGAACTCCCAATTCAGAGGTCCTTCAGCTGCTCTCCAGCTATTTGAATTCTTAAATTTAGTGCATCACATCCTCTGTGTATACTAGGTATTGTTTTCTTCATTTTTATGAATAGGAAATACAAGTTCCTACTGTTTAAACAACTCACCCTAGTCTGTACAGCTAGGAATGATAGAGCCAGGGTTTGTGCCCAGGTCTGTGTGATGCCAGGGCTCATGCTCTTTTCTGCACTATGCCACCTCTTCTCAGTACTGCAGGGTTTGGACTGGGAGTAAATGGGCCAAGTGGATGGATAATCAAGGGGAGATGAGAACCAAAGCTAACCTAGCTCTTTTGCTATGCATCCCTTCCCACCCCAGGTTGTGGAAACAGTGCCCTGAGCTATGAGCTGTTCCTTGGAGGCTTCCCTGATGTGACCAGTGTGGACTACTCATCAGTAGTGGTGGCTGCCATGCAGGCTCGCTATGCTCATGTGCCCAAGCTGCGCTGGGAGACCATGGACGTGCGGGCATTGAACTTCCCCAGTGGCTCCTTTGATGTGGTGGTCGAGAAGGGCACACTGGATGCTCTGCTGGCTGGGGAACGGGATCCCTGGAATGTGTCCTCTGAAGGTGTCCACACTGTGGACCAGGTGTTGAGTGAGGTGAGGAAGCAACAAGAGAGAAGGTCAGATCAAGAGGTGGGGGTGAGGAGATTGGAAGAACTCAGAAGCCAGAAGAAAGCATGGTTTGGAGCAGGTAGTGGGTCACCTTAGGAGTGTGGTTCTCTGATGAAGGGGAGGGTTAAGCTGGGTCAACATTAGAGGGGGCTGGAGTGGCCAGGTGCACAAAGGCTGATGTTTGGCTACTGGGTTGCTATAGGGATGAGGTAGCAGCCAGGTTCCAGACAGGTGATGCAGACTGGGAAGGTGAACAGTTGATAGGAAAATAGTGCTCCCCACACCTGACATCACTCCCACGCTCCTCCTACCTGTCTACTTATCTTTTTTTTCTTTTCTTTATTTTTTTACCCACCACTATACTAATGAGGATATCTATCTAGAATATAGCTCTATCCCCATGGAATGGCTAGGGGCAGAGAAGATGGCTTACTCTTTGCCATGGAGAGCCTGAGCTACTGGATGTAGGGTAGTACCTGAGGTTTGACCGGGAGGGCCTCTGGAGCAGTACTGACCTCTCATAATCTGCAGATCGACTTCTCATCGATGGCTTCTCTGTCTGTCTTGCAGGTGAGCCGGGTGCTGATCCCTGGGGGCCGGTTCATCTCAATAACCTCTGCTGCACCCCACTTTCGGACCAGACACTATGCTCAAGCCCGTTATGGCTGGTCCCTGAGGCATGCAACCTACAGCAGTGGTTTCCACTTCCATCTCTACCTCATGCACAAGGGTGGAGAGCTCAGTGTGGCCCAGCTGGCCCTGGGGTCCCAGATCCTTTCATCCCCTAGACCTCCTACCTCACCCTGCTTCCTTCAGGACTCAGATCATGAGGATTTCCTTAGTGCCATTCTGCTGTGAGGCCAGAAGCATGGTCCTCCAGCTGTCACTGCCATTCTGCCCTGGGCTTCTCATGTAGTTGGAATTCCTGACTCAGGGCTTGAGGTTGGGTCCAAGGTGCTCACTTCCCAGGGACCTCATGCCTAAGATAGAAGGTGGGAGCAAACCCACATGAACCAATAAAACCCATCTAACTAGATTACAGGTTTCTGGCTTCCTTCTTGGGTTCCTCAGATCTCTTCTGGTTCCCTAACCTCTGCCACCACATTGAACCACCAGTGATTCATCCCCTGGGGGAAAGCTCAGCACAACCCCTCTGGACACCAGCCAGCCTCAGAGACTCCCTCCTTGAGGCCTGTTACTGATCCTTATCGAAAATGGATTTATCCACAGGAGGCTTCAGACTTTGAATCTAGATTGCTTTATGCCTTTGACCCCAGCTGCAGCCCCAACACTGGTGATCTGTCTTGCTTGGGTTGTACATGTACCCAAGGAGGCTACATTGTACTGATGTTCGCAGGCCAGGCTGGCCTGCCTGTCTTCACTTGGCAACCCTCCCCCACCAGCAGCATGCACCTAAGATTCCCAAGTACCTGCCCTCCTCGGATTTTGGCCTGGCTCCTGAGCAGACCTAAGCAGCCGCCACACACACACACAGGGAGGTCTGTGTTTATTCACACACTCCTGGTACAGTGAGGATGGAGGAACATTTACAAAGGGCACCCCTGGGTTGAGAACATCTCCAGGGCCACAGATGTCATCGAAAGGTGAAGAGCAGTCCCCATGTGGGTTCCCAGGGGCAAGATGCAGGGGTCCCAGGTAAAATCAGATCTGGGCCCTTGGAAGGTGATGATACCTTGGGGGGAAAGGGTCTGCCAAAGAACCTCCTGGGGTCAGGCCTGGGCAGACTGGCCATGTGGTTGGTAACCATATTGGGGGCTTGTCCCACCCCAGCCTCAACACCCATCCTATCTGCCAGGCGCAGAAGAGCGTGGCCGAGACTGAGGGGAGGGCAGAACCATGAGCAGAGCCAGTAAACAAAGAGTCGGATATAAAAATACAAATGTGCTGAGGAAGTCCCTTAGAAAGAGGCTGAGGCTGGGGTCACGCCAGACAGGGGTGGGGGTGAGGAACGGCCCGGAGGGCTGGGCTAAGGTGGGTGGAAAGCTCATGCAAATGCGCAGCCAAACATCCCTGGCGCGCGCGGTCCGACACCTGCGGCCGCCGGGTCCACAGACCAGACTGGCCGGAGGGGGGCGGGGCAGGGGAGCCGTGCGGGAGGGGGCGGGCCGGGGGCTGGAGGCCGCGGGTCTCTGTGTCCGTTCCGGTGTGCGGGTTGGGGCTGCGGCCCGAGGTTCTAAAGTGCATGAGCGCGGCGGCGGGCTCCCGGCAGGTCCGCGCAGCCGCTACCGCAGCCGCCGTGGTGCTGAAGCGGACAGCTCCGGAGTGCCTGGCGGCGGCGGCGGCGCGGCCCTGCAGCCCCCGCCCGCGGGCGCTTGGGCCGGGGCGGGGGTCGCCCGCAGCCGCATCGCCAGCCCGCGCTCCTGGCCGCTGCGAGGCTGGGCCCGGAGCCCGCCGCCCGAGCTGGCGCGTCTACACTCCGGACGGCGGCTTCTCCCCCATCCCCTTCAGCACGTCGTCTATCCGGTCATCCTCGATCACCACTGCGCAGGGAGAAAGCGCGTCAGCCGCGCGGCCTCGGGGGGCGTCGGCGACAATCGGCCCCGAGTCCTAGCGCCCCGCGCGGCTACTGCCAGTGGCCCAGCGACGCCCCTCGGAACCCTGTGCCACGGTGTCTTCCTCCATCTGAACTCTCCTGCCAAGCCTCTCTCCCACAGACCCCCTCCCCTCCCTAAGGCGGAACGCCCCTCTACCAAAGACTCCAGCTATTCCACACACTGCAAGCCCTCCCGCGGCCTGAATCTTCCCCTATCTGAGCTGATCAGAGACCTCTCGTTCATGGAATCCCCCTTCTTCAGCCCTCACTTCAACAGAACCCCCTCCTCAAATGGGGCTCAAACGGAATATCCAGCTAATCCAGCCCTCTCCCCAACCTAAACCTCTGGACGCTTGAAACCCTCTTCCAATCTTGGTACCAACAGAACCTCCCTCCCCATGCAAACAAGCAGGACAACAGAACCCCCAGCCTCCCTGTCCTCTCTCCAGTAGGACGCCCCTCTCGACCCGAAGGTTCTTGTTCTTCGTAGCATCCACCGACTCAGTATTTGATTCCTAAGAATCAGCCGTCACCCCCTGCTCCCACTTCAAGCATCCCCAAATGCCCCTACCGGCCCCTCCCCCTCGCCCGGGTGCCAGGGCTCTGCTTCCAGAGGTGGCGAACATCGAATCCGGGGCACTGTGTTCCCGGGAGAGGGGAAGAAGGGGACACAACACTGCAGCGGGGACCCCCCCAAGCCCGGGGCCGGAGAGCGGCTGGCTGCGCTGGTCTGCGGCAAGAGCTGCGGGCACTCGGCGGGGAACGGCAGCCGGGGGGCGCCCGGCGAAGGGTTTCTGGGTCAGGCGGCGACTCCGGGCCCGGGCCGCGTACCTCGCTTGGCTCGGCCGATCTGGCCCAGCTTAGGGGGTCGCTTGGCCTGGTTGCCCGCGAAGAAGGAGTTGGTGTCCTGCAGGCGGCAGCTGAAGGAGAGATCGGAGCCCTCGGGGTCTGCGCCGAAGCGGCCCATCTTGTCCTCGCTGTAGGGCAGGATCTCGGACATGGCGGGCGCGGGGCGGGCGCGGGACTGCAGCGGGGCGCGGGCGGCGGGCTAGCTGCCGGACCGGCCCTAGCTCAGCAGGGTAGCCGGCGGAAGGATGAAGTCATGCAGCATCCGGGGCTGCGGAGCCAAGCCGGGCCTCCTCCCCCGCGCCTCCGCCTCCCGGGCCGCTGGGCAGGCGGCGGCGGCGGCGGTGGCGGGAACCGGGCGGGGGCTGGGGGCGGGGGCGGGGGCGGCGGCGGCGGTGAAAGCTGAATGACGATGAGCGCCCGACTGCGGCAGAGCACCGCGGGCGGGGCGCGGGGGAGGCGGGGCTGGCACAGGCCACGGAAAAGAGGCGGGGCCGGGGGTCAGCAGCGCGGCCAGCTAGCCAAGGAGAGGAGGGAGCAGTAGTGGGAGGTTCCCTCACGGTGGCGGGGAATGGACGGCACATGGCCCCCGGGGAACTGTATTGGCCAACCGGGCGGGATGTGGCGGGGAGAGGCGGGGTTGGAGGTGGGGTGGGATCGAGCCTGGTACCTGCGGGAGTCCGACACCCTGGCTAGCAGAGGAGTGTAAGGGGCACTGGCCGCGGGGTTGTAGGGGAGGTGGACCGAAAGCTGGCGGGATGCGTCTGGGCGGGAAGGCGATAGCAGGGCAGGCAATGGAAAGCGGCGAGCGGCGTGGGAACCGCGGCAGGGGGAGGGTCAGGTACCAGGTGAAAAGTGGGGAAGACACGAACCGGCAGGACTCGGAAAAGAGCTCAGGCCAGTGGATGGTGCCCTCGCAGTTGGCGCGCTCCTGTATCCTAGTTGCCCGCGGGTCTTACGTAGTTCATCAGGGTCTGTGCGTCTCTGTCCTTCTTTATTTCTGTCTCTGCCTATCTGTATGCCAGTCTATCTCTATGTGTCTGTCTGTATCCTCTGTTTCTGTGCCCCCATATCTCTTTTGCTGTGTTACGGTCTTTGTCCACATCTGCGTCTTAAGTGTCTTTGCCTTTCCGTATCTATCTCCATGCTTGGTCCCTGTATCTGAGTGCCTGCCCTTGTATCTCCGTCTCCCGAATCTGTGTATTTCAGTCTCTCCTTAGTAACTGGTCGGATGCAGCGCGCGCCGGGGCGGACACCCTCACCCCTAGCCCGGCAGCTGGCACCGAAATCCCGACTCAAAGTGCCCGCGGCGCCCGGCGGTTCCCCGCCCCTGAAGGCCCGCGCTGCGCTTGTGGTGTAGGAGGAGGAATGAATGGCGGCGTCGCGGGGGGCGCTCTGGCTGCGGTTGACGCGGGGAAGCCCGGAGCACCTGAGGACGCGGCGCTCGCCGGTGTGCGTTCCGAGGGAGTGCGGGAGGGACGGAGGGCGTCTCCCCGCCCTTGTTGCTGGGGACCACGGGAGAGTTCTCGCCCCACGGATGGGAACACGCCGTCTTATCCCCCTTACCTCCGCCCCTCACCCCTACCCGCGCCCTGGCTGGCCGTCAGCTGCGGCGTCACCTGCTTGCTAACGCGCAGGAGCTCTGGCGCAATCGCTGGTCCGGGTGGGGGGAGGGAGTGTCTCACATTCGGCGACAGTGACGGCAGCGCTGATTAGGGTAATAATCACCGTGCACCTTCTCTGTACGTTCACATCCCAGGCGGAGGCGCTTCTTACCTTATTCTGGCCAAATCACGTAGCTAGTGAGGCTGCCCGGTGTTGGGTCTCCTTCCTCCGACACTTCCTCATAAAGTGTTAGTCCCAGGGACACAGAGGCTAATGCAAGGTGGCTGCCCTCAGGGCACCGGACAGGAAGGTGGTGCAAGAGGGTGCCTCAGTGACAGCCTCACTCAAGGACCCAGGCCTGGGGGACAATCCTGCCAAGGCCTCCTCTGCTCTGTCTCAGTCTCTTGGATGAGGGCTGCAGCTGGAGGTGGAGGCCCAGCTGGAGTGAGAGGAGCCCTGACACTGGAAGGACTGTAGAGAGGGGAGCTCAGGGTCACTAGGGGGGAGGCTAGAAGATTCCATCCCCACTAGGAGTTGTCTGGCAATGGGTTCCAGTCCTGACTCTGCCACTTTCTAAGCAACCTTGAACTGAAGGACCCATATTTAAGGCTTTTAAAAATTAATTCATTGCACTCGTAACATTTTAAGAAAATAAGAAAAATCACGTAAAACCTTTGATATATATACCCTTCCAGTCTTTTCCGCCACGTGTTTGTATAATTTGCGTACCTCTCTGAGCCCCATTTTCTAGACTGAAGCATAGAGATGATCAAACCTATTTATTAAGGGCAGATTTGTAGTTAAAATGAAATTGTCCTGAGTCTAAGCGGCTTTTCTCAGGAGGTAATAAGCTGCCCCTCATCTAAAGTGCTAAAAAAGGGGCCCAGGAGGGTTCTTGTCAAGGATGAGACCAGAGCACTGTGTGAAGAATTGAAATAATTCTCTTTTCTCCTTCCAGAATATGGAAGATTGGAGGAGTAACAATTTAACCTGGAATTAATTTGGTTAGCACCTTCTTAAATAATCTTATTCCTGTCTCTGCTGTGCATGTTGGATCATGGTTAAAGCAAAAGATTCAAGTGCGAAAGTACAGAGATTTTGCAATATGTAAGTTTCAGCTATGTTGTAAGAATGTGGGGGGATTTCTTTAAATTCTGATTCTCTACTTAAAATTTTGATGTTCTGCATCCTGCCCATGAGAGGGAAAATTCATTTTCACAGCTAAAATGAAACAAAGTTTGTATGGAATTGTGTGACAGTGCATTGAATTTCTCAATAGTATACTTGATTCATATATTCTAGACAGAATAATATGCCTTTTGACAATGGCACTTTTATTCAAATGGAAACTGTAGACCTGAGTAGTAAGTTGAATAGGGACCCACGACCCCAATTCATGTCCACCTGTAACCTCAGAATGTGTCCTTATTTGGAAATAGGGTTTTTGCAGACATAATTAGTTAAGTGAAGATGAAGTCATACTGGATTAGGGTGGGCCCTAAATCCAATCACTGATAGCTTTATACAAAGAGGATAGACACATACACATAAGGAAGAAGACCTCGTGAAAGAGGCAGAGATGGGTGAGATGGAGTTACAAGCCAAGGAACTGCTGGGAGGCAGTTGGGATTGCTGGGAGCCATGGGAAGGTGGAAGAGGCAGGGAAAGATTCTTCCCCAGAGCCTTCTGAGGGAGCATGGCCCTGCTGACACCTTGTTTTTGGACTTCTGGCCTCCAGAACTGTGAGAATAGGTTTCTGTTGTTTTAAGCTACCCAGTTTGTTACAGCAGCCTTGGGAAACAAATACAAGCTGTTAAAAATATTTTGAGTAATCTTTTTACTATCATCTCTTATGACCATGGTTGTGCTTCCTTAAACTCTCTCTGGGGGCCCTTTGCTCCTACCCCATCCACTTGAAGGAAGCCCATACCATGAGAGTGTTTCTAGGACTCATTTTATTTAAAAGAAGCTGGTAATTGGCTGGGCATAGTGGCTCACGCCTATAATCCTAGCACTCTGAGAGGCCGAGGCAGGAGAATCACATTAGCCCAGGAGTTTGAGGTTGCTGTGAGCTAGGCTGATGCCACCACAGCACTCTAGCCTGGGCAACAGAGCAAGATTCTGTCTCAAAAAAAAAAAAAAAAAAAAAGAGAGAAGAAAAGAAAAGAAAAAGAAAAAAGAAGCTGATAAATTACCAAAAAAAGAATGAGGAAGATCTGTGTGAACAGACATGGTAAGATCTCTAAGGCCTGCCAAAATATCACCAAATAACAAGTTTAGAGTACGATTTCATATATTTGGGAAAAGTACACATACACATATGTTTACACATCTATACACACACACACACATGTATATATATATATATGTATAGTGTGTTCAGGTATGTAAATACATATAAAAGATCTAAAAGGGTACATACCAAACTGCTAATAATAGTTATCTCTTTTCTAAAACAAATTCTTTTAGAGACAGAGTTTCACTATGTTTCCCAGTCTGGACTCACACTCCTGGGCTCAAGTTATCCTCTTGCCTCAGCCTCCCGAGTAGCCGGGATTACAGGCATGTTCCACCACGCCCAGCCCGATAATAGTTATCTCTGAGGATGGTATTGGGATCCCAGCAGAATGAATTTCATCTTTTATTCTATATATTAGCAATAAAAAGGCTTTAATAATTTTGAAGAGGTTTAAAACCAATGATATAGTCCACTTACCACACATCACACTCTAGCCCTAGAGTGACTGTGAAAGGACAGTAGGTTAAGAGCATGGAGTGTAGATTCAAATCAAGGCTCTGTTTTCTACCTGATGTGTGACTTTGGACAAGTTATTAAGATTTCCTAAGGTTCCTCATCTGTAAAACAGGGACAATGATATTGGTAGAATCTATCTTAATAGGTCATTGCAAGGATTAAATAAGTTAACATATGTAAAGTGCTGAGGTAAATGTTGGACTAAGACATATTAACTATTATTGTACAAAAAAAATAAAGAAAAAAATTGAAAGTAATGTCATCATTAGATATATTCATACTAACATTTTGTCGCATGTCCTTCCAATCTTTTTAAACCTGTGCTTTTATAGTTTTTTGCTTCACAAAAATGAGATTTTATAATCCTTTTCTCCCCCACTTAACTCTAGTTGGAGAACGTTTCCCTATAGCATTAACTCTCTTTTCTATCATTTGTAAATGTTGCTTAATATCCATTGTATGGATGTTTGATTTATTCAGCAAGTCCTCTACTCTTGGACATCAAATTCCCCAATTTTTTTTGTATTATAAATAGTAGTGTGATGAACAAATGTTGTAGAAAATAAGTGACAATATTTTATACCGCCTCCAATCAAGAAGTAGGATCTATTGCCCTATCCCTGAATCTGAGCTTGACCATGCGACTTGATTTGCCCTATGTGGACATTAGCAAATGTGCTGCAAGTAGAGACTTGAAAAGATGTTTATATATTGGAGTTTGTCCCCCTTTTTTGCTGAGAATCCCGAGACAACCATATGAAGAAGCCTGGGCTAGCCTACTGGAAGAGGAGAGACTACATAGAGACAGGGTTCAGGCAACCCAGCTGAAGCCTAGGTCATCCAGCTCCTGCTGAGCCGGCCCATCCTAAACCACCCAATAAACCCACAGAATATGAGAAATAATAAATGTTATTTTAATCCACTAAGTTTGAGATGGTTTGTTACACAGCAAAAACTAATTGATATAAACATCCTGTGGATAATGATTATTTCCCGGAAAAATTTCTCAGAAGTAAACTTTCTTGGTCAAAGAGCGTGCAGACTTTTATACATTTTTTTCTCCAGAAACAGGGTTTCTCTCTGTCACTCAGTCTGGAATTCAGTGGCATGATCATAGCCTTAAACTCCTGAGCTCAAGTGATCCTCCCTCCTTGGCCTCCCAATGTGCTGGGATTACAGACTCCCTGGGTTTGAATCCCAGCTCTGCCATTTACTAGCTGTGTGGCTGTTAGCCTTCCTATGCTTCAGCTTCCTCATCTGTAGAATGGGGTCATAAGTGTTCATACAACACCTAGAACAGTGGCTGGCACACAGTAAAGTGCTGCATAAGCTTGCTATTTCCAGTATGGTGTTGCAGCAGTCATGGGACTATTTCTAATGATCCTATTGCCAGGAGTCCTTATGTAGTAGCTTTGGTTATACAGTCTTGCACTGCATAACAACCTTTCAGTCAATGATGGACTGCATATATGATGGTGGTCCTATAGATTATAATACTTTATTTTTACTGTACCTTTTCTATGTTTAGATATGTTTAGATACACACTCACCATTGTGTTATAACTGCCTACAGTATTCTGTACAGTAATATGCTATATAGGTTTGTAGCCTAGGAGCAATAGGCTATACTAGATAGCCTAGGTGTGTAGTAGGCTATACCTTCTAGTTGTGTAACTACACTCTGTGAGGTTTACACAATGACAAAATCACCTTAAGACAGATTTCTCGGAAAGTATCCCCGTCATTAAACAGCACATGACTGTACCCACATGACCATGTCATAAGGGAATTTTCCATGTGACAGGACCAACCCCGCTGCCATTCTTGGGGGGAAAGGGGAAAGTGGTGACTGCTATGATGCCACATTGTGATCAGGGTGAACATGAACTACTCCAGAGACTTATTGCGAGTAGATTTCCCAAGGCCTTGCTGCTGCAGACTCCAGTATGGCTGGATGTGAAAGCTCCTTGCTCAGGGAATCCCTGACTAACCTAGAACCCATCTGCCTACTCTATCATCTGGGAAATAGAACAGGCTTCCTCCAGCCTTACAATTCTTATTTCTACCTATAGGGTTGGAATGATATTAATTACAGTAAAATAATAATAATAATAATAATAATAGATAACACATTGAGTGCCCATTATGTGTCAGGCACTGTCTTAAGCAATTTACAAATACTGTTTCATTTAATTCTTCTCACAACCACCTTTGAAATAGGTACTGTTTTTATTTCAATTTTACAATGAGGAAACTAAGTCCGAATCCAGAATCTTCCATCCTAACTGTGACACTGTACTGTCTCCTGCTTGAGAATATGCAATTTTGGGGTGAAAAAATGCCAAGGAAAGCAATCCAACACTTCTCAGCCTAATCCATTCATAATCCACCCTTTCGCAGCCACAAGAACATTCTGTGTTGGAACCACTTTGCAGCAAGATGTCTGAGAACTGAAGTGAGAGTCAAGAAATGGATTATGCATTTGTCACCATTTCAAGCCTTCTCAGGTCAAATTCTTATACTCTCTTGGTAGGAGTGGGGGGCGGGAAGAGGAAATGAGACAGTCTCTCCCCCCACCATTGTAAAAAACACTAGGCATTTTTCAGCGCAGCAGACTGCAACAACACCGGGCCTGATTAAGGAATGACAATATGGAAGACAGATGGCAGATGCATGGATGCCACACTATTGCCTTTCAGTTCAATATTGCTTGGTGGTTTTTTTTTTTTTTTTTTGCCTTGTAAATCTCCCAAATAAAATGGTTTGCTTTCCCCAAGTTAGAAGTGTTAGCACGTCTTTTCTTTAAATATCTGTGTATGGCTGTTTTTTTCCCTGCCAATTTGTCACCATCTGTAACCCTCTCTTTATGAGATGATCTGATGACAGCAATTATCTTGGAGAGTAAAAATGTGGTCTTGAAGCACCATGTAAGAGTGGAGGCAGTGTGGACTGTGCGTTGTGTGCGGAGGCTGCCCCTGCACTGTGTGTGTGTGTTGTGTGTGTAAGGAATGACAGTGTACTTTGTGTGCTGGCTCTGGATGCCTCGCGTATGTACACAGTGTGTGTGAGTATGCAATGTGTATACATTCTGTGAGCGTCTTGTGTGTGTGTGTGTGTGTGTGTGTGGACTGTGTGTTGGGCTGCGTGCCTGCCTGTGTACTTGGGGTCTGTCTATGTGCTGTCTGTGTAGATACCCTGTGAACACCCCGTATGTGAATGAACTGCCTGTGCTCTGTATATGGACTGTGCAGACTACTGGGGGAAGATGTTCCTCAGGAGGGCATATTTCTCTACAGCGTTTAAAGGCAATGGGGAAGGCCTGAAATTTGGGGAATTGGGCCTGGGTCAAAGGAAAGTAAACTACGGGTGGCTTGCAAGGGGGTGCTGAGATGGGTTGCTGGCCAGGAGCAGTGCAGGGGTCTCCAGACGTTGCTGGCGGGGAGCCCCGGCGGCTCCTCCCTCTCCCCCGCTCCCCCCATCCCGGGCGGCGCCGCGGGGGGAGGGGGACTCTGCAGGCGAGGGGCTGCGCAGCGGCTGTGATGGCGGGCGGTGGCGGTGCCGGGTAGGGGACCCGGGCAGTGGCGCGGGCGCGGGCTAGCGGCCAGGAGCCCTAAGGCGCCGCGTGGCCGGATTCCACCATGAACGTCGCGCTGCAGGAGCTGAGCAGCGGCGGCAACGTGAGTAGGGCCCCGGGGCTCCCGGGGTGAGGAGCCGGGTGGAGGGGTACCAGGCGGAGGGGTCGGCCGCGAGGGGCGGGCGGCATCCAGCTCCCGGACATGGGGCTGCGTATCCCGGTCCGGGCTCGGGGTAGGTGACAGAGGGACCCCAGGCGGAGAGCCGGGCAGGTGGGAGGGGAAGGCCCCTCACTGCAGGGCCTGAGGGGCAAGAGCACTGGGGTAGGGCAGTGGGCAAACAGCTCTCTCTGTCTGACCGCGGTGGGCGCCCCCGACTGTCTGGCAGATGGTGGAGTACAAACGGGCCACGCTTCCGGACGAAGACGCACCCGAGACCCCAGTAGAGGGCGGGGCCTCCCCGGACGTCGTGGAGGTGGGCAAAGGGGTTCCCCCCTTCTCACCAGGTCTCAGCCCTGGCATGACACCTAGCATACGCAGGAGCTCTGGGCTGTTCTGGAGGGTTACCTAGCCCCCACCACCTCCGCTCCATCTCTGGCCTCTGCGCTAGGACCATGGTGAGGCGATTCTAAGCCATGACGTTGCACAAAACAGGCTCAGGGCTCAACTCGGCCTGCCTCGTTGCCCCTGGGCCCAAAGTTAACCCCATTGGCGTCTTTGCTTCATGGCTCTGGAAACAGCCTGTGCTTTCACCCTCTGGTGATCTCGGATCCCTGCCCTGCAGCTCAGCTGCTTTCTGTCCCCCTGTGTTCCCCAGGTGGGATTCCAGAAGGGGACAAGACAACTCTTAGGCTCACACACGCAGCTGGAGCTGGCCTTGGCAGGTGTCTCTCTACTGTTGGCTGCACTGCTTCTGGGCTGCCTCATGGCCCTGGGGATCCAGTACCACAGAGGTAGGTGGGCCCACACTTGCCACCAGCCCTCATGGCTCTGGGGGCTCTGGAGGCTGAAGGGCCTCTAAGATTTCCTCTGGTTGGGGCTAGCCTTCCCCACAGAAAAACTCCTGGTTTTTCTTTCTCTTCCCAACCTTCCTGTTATCATGGCCCTTCCAAAGAGTTTGCCTCTCCCAGACTGACTGACAGTCTCCTATCCTCTGGCCATGCCCCCTGACACAGACCCATCCCAGAGCACCTGCCTCACAGAGGCCTGCATTCGAGTGGCTGGAAAAATCCTGGAGTCCCTGGACCGAGGGGTGAGCCCCTGTGAGGACTTTTACCAGTTCTCCTGTGGAGGGTGGATTCAGAGGAACCCCCTGCCTGATGGGCGTTCTCGCTGGAACACCTTCAATAGCCTCTGGGACCAGAACCAGGCCATACTGAAGCACCTGCTTGGTGAGTGGGGCTGTTATGGAGGCCTTGTGCCCAGCACAGGGCCTGCCATTTTGTAGGTACTCAATAAATGTCCATGAATGAAAAAGTGTTCTGTGAACACTCCTGAGGGAGGAGATGCAGAGAACAGGAAGCTCCTGAGAAGTAGAGATGGATTCGAGGGGAACAGATCTCTGAGAATAATGGAGGGCTGCCTCTTTGCACTGTTCGGAGCATGGTTGAGGTATGGTAGGCACCAGCGAACCTTGCAGGGCTCAGATTTCTTTGAGGGTCTCTGTGGACAGGAGAGAGGAAGCCATGATTTGCTGTTTCAGGCAGTCTTTCTGGGTCTACATTAGGAGGTCTGCTCATTGATAAGGCAGAGAGAGGCTGGGTGCTGTGGTTCATGCCTATAATCCTAGCACTTTGAGGGGCTGAGGTGGGAGACAGGAGTTTTAGAGCAGCCTGGGCAATATAGCGAGACCCCATCTCTACAAAAAATAATTTTTAAAAAATTAGCTGGGCACAGTGGTGCACATCTGTAGTCCTAGCTACTTGGGAGGCTGAGGCAAGAGGATAGCTTGAGCTCGGGAATTCAAGGCTGCAGTGATCTGTGATAATGCCACTGCACTCCAGCCTAGGCGACAGAGCAAGAGCTCGTCTCTAAAAAATAAATAAATAAATAAAGGCAGGGAGAGGATCTGAGCAACGTCCAGAGACTCCTCCTCAGCAATTAACCTAATTACCACCTGGCCCCTGTGTTCTGCCCCACAGAAAATACAACTTTCAACTCCAGCAGCGAAGCTGAGCAAAAGACTCAGCGCTTCTACCTATCCTGCCTACAGGTAGAGCGCATTGAGGAACTGGGCGCCCAGCCACTGCGAGACCTTATTGACAAGGTGGGATTGCAGGATGGGCTTCAAGCAGGGAAGCTGGAGGAGTCTTGGGAGAGGATGTGGCCCAAGAAAGCTTTCGGGGCCCTGTGCTATAGCTTTCACTTTTGGTCTCTACTCAGATTGGTGGTTGGAACATCACAGGGCCCTGGGACCAGGACAACTTCATGGAGGTGTTGAAGGCAGTAGCAGGGACCTACAGGGCCACCCCATTCTTCACTGTCTACATTAGTGCTGACTCTAAGAATTCCAACAGCAATGTTATCCAGGTGCTGGGCTGGGGAAGGGCGAGGAGGGACTTACGGATGTTTTTCTGAGCCCAGACGCCCGTACCCTGTGATAGGCAGTCTGGGCTGGCCTCCGACCTCTGCACAGGAGTCTGGGTCCCGGGGTGGGGTGGCTTACCTCCTTTCTTTGCCATTGCAGGTGGACCAGTCTGGGCTCTTTCTGCCCTCTCGAGACTACTACTTAAACAGAACCGGCAATGAGAAAGTAAGAAGCATCCTCAGAACCCCAATCCCTATCCCTTGCTGAATTGGGTTGATTCCTGTTGACTTTTCCCTTTGCCCAGGGTCAGAGCGGGGAAAGTGAGCCTATCCTGTCGCCTAGTGAGCCATCTGCCCTTCCTTCCTTCCTTCCTTCCTCTCTCTTATTCTTCCAGGAAAAGCTTATTTTATAGGTACCTACTATGTGCCAGATGCAGTGGGGGAATTCTGAATATAAGTTTCAGAGCCATTGTTCTGGTAAGCTTTTGGTTTTTGTGGGTTTATGGACCTAGAAGTATGAGAACAAGACTCAAAAGAGGGTCCCTGTCATTCAGGAGAGACTCAGGTAGCCAGAGAAGGTTTTCTGAAGAGACTGCATTTGAGCCAGGCCCTGCAGCATATGTAGGAGTGAATGAGGTCATGCTGGGTGGAGAGAAAAGTTTAAAAAAAAGTGTTGAAGAGGGAAAGGCTAGGTGTGTTTGGACCACAGGAAAGGGTTCAGTGTGGCAAAATATGGAGCTCAAAGCAGATGGGAGTCTGGAGCGTGGGCAGGGACTAGCTATGGAGGGAACACTGAATACCACACTACAGAGTTTATTCTGCAGCTCTCAGAGAACCATCGTGTACTCCAGAGCAGGGAGGGAGTGATCCAGTGCACAGTGCTCTGGGAAGCACTGTGGCTGGGATGTGAGAAGTAGATGTGAGAAAAAGGCTAGAGATGAGTTAACTATCTCTGTAGTACTCTAGGCTCTGACTTGTAAAGGCCCCAGTGGAGGCGTGACAGAGGGAATGTTAGGAGGGGTGGATGCAAGAGAGTTGTTGGATGGTAGAAGAGGGAAGAGGTGAAGATGGTTGAGGCTGTAAGCCTGAGTGACAGTGGAATGGAGGGGTCCTTAGGGAATCAGGGGTGTCTGTAGGAAGAATCAGCTTAGGGTACATTGGAGAAAAGCAGACAGTGTGATGTTACAGGAAAAAGAGAGACTTGGAGTCAGGCCTGGAGTCCAATCTTATCTCTGCTGCTTGGTGCAAATTGATTAGTCTCTTTTAGGCTGTTTTCTTACCTGTAAAAGGGGATCATAGCATCTACCACATATGGTGTCTAGGGTGGAGTGGGGGTGTAAGCTTATGCTCCTACATGTGGCAGACACTCAGGGTGTGGGAGGTGCTCATTTTAGACTGAATTTGAGGGACCTGAGTACCTTCTAGATGGAGAGGCCAGCAGACAGCTGTGAAAGTCGTGTGGAGTCCTAGAGAGAGGACAAGCCTGAAGGGAGCCAGAGGCATGAGGGGCATCTCCTTAGAAACCTAAGCAAAGGCTTAGGAGGGATGATAGAAAGGAGGAGAATAGAGAAAGGAAGGAAGGAAGGAGACTCTTGAATTTTAAAGACAGTAGGAGAAAGAATCAGCAAAGGAGATTGCTATGGAGTAGGACAACCAGGAGAGTCATTTGTCCTTCTGTCACTCATGTGCAAACATTTACTGAGTATTCCTCAGCCAGACCCTCCTCTAGGCACATGGTGAACAAGGCATTGCCACTGTTCTCTAAGTGGGAGAAAAGAAATGAAACGGCTTGTTACATGGCTGTCCTGTTTGCAATTGTCTGGATTGTTAGAAAGGAGAAGCATAGGGTTCCAAGAGTGAGTATAACTGGGAACCAGCCTGGTCCTAGGGTGAGGGTAGACTGCAGTGAAGGAAGAGTGTTCTGCAAAGGGAACAGCTTATGCAAAGGCTCTGAGGTGGGAAAGAGTATGGCCCATTGACCATACTCAACAGGAGAGGGAAGCAAGAGGGGAGAGTGGGCCAACTCCTTCCAGACAGGTATGTAGACTCATATTATGCATGAGCATTATGGGGATAATTTAGGATTTATCCCAAAAGAAATGGAAGGGGAAACTCAAAAGTGGTATGAACAGCTGGGTGTGGTGGCTCACACCTGTAGTCCCAGCACTTTGGGAGGCTCAGGTGAGAGGACCACTTGGGGCCAGAAGTTTGAGACCAGCCTGGGCAATGTAGTGAGACCCCATCTCTTAAAAAAAATTAGAAAAATTAGCTGGGTGTAGTGGCATGCACCTGTAGTCCCAGCTAATTGGGAGGCTGAGGCAGGAGGATCGCTTGAGGCCAGTAGTTTAAGACTGCAGAGAGCTGTGATTATGCCACTGCACTCCAGCCTGGACAACAGAGTGAGACCCTGTTTCAAAAAAAAAACAACAGGTGGTGTGAACAGATGTGTGATTTGACATCACCTGAGTTAGAGGAAGAGATAATGTTGACAATGCAGGAGAGAACCACATCGTCCAACACTTTGGAAAAGGTGGGGAGAAAACCTTGGGTTTGGTTGTCAGCATGTCACTGGTTGCCTTGGCCAGGAAGCCTCCGGTGCTGGGATCTAGGGGAAGCTGCAGTGCAAAAGGTTGAGATAGGATAAAAACTAGGAGTAAAGCCGGTTCAGGAGAGTCTCAAAAGTAAGTCTTAAGCTGAAGGGAAGGAGGTAGGGAGAGAAAGGGGTAAGGTGAGATCACTAGTTGAACTCTAACCAACCCCCTTAAGAGCTGCGATGACTGAGATTGGCACTTAAACTTCTTCCTCTGGCGCCAGAGAAATGTTGAGGTACAGAGAATGGATATTAAAGAATCTAAACACTTGTCAGTAAAGTTGAAAAGGAGATGGCCTTTGGGGATTAGGGGAACCCAGGGTGGGGCTTCAGGTTAGGAGTGGGAGTGGTTTCTGGGAGGAGAACCGCTGGGAGTTGGTGCTGCGCAGTGCTGAGGGGCTCTTTGCAGATTTTCATCCCTTTATTCAACAAATATTCATTGAGCACCTAATATGTGGCAGGCAGTGTGCTCACGCCTGAGACTGTAGTGGTGAATAAAGCAAACACAGCCCCTGCCTCATGGAGCCCAAGTGCCAGCAGGGTGAGGCCACATGAGTTTGTCCATGGCCCTGGGGTCGTCAGGCCTGGGTCACATTCTCACTCTGCCACCTGCTAGTTTGTGATAGGAGTCAAGCCCTGTCACCTTTCCAGGCTCGTTCCCTCTTGTGTAAAATGGGACTCATATCGGCTTTATGGAGTTGCTGTGAGGTGTGGAAGATACACTGTATGTAAAGCTTCCAACAGAGAGTCTGATATATGTATATATACGTGGTCACTAAATGGTTCCTTTCCATACTTTTCTCTCCCTTGGAGACCAGAGAGGAGTGGAGAAAGCAGCAAGTTTGAGGCCTGGCACGTGGTCACTGGTGGGCAGGGACAGCTAGACAGGCTTCAGGAGACGAGAAGGCAAAGCAGTATAGGAAGCAGGTCCATCCACTGAACAGGTCTTCACAGAGCACCTATTCTGCACTAGGCCCCGTTCTGGGCCCTGGGGATATAGTGGTGAATGAGCTGCTGAAACGTGGAACAGCGCTCTGCTGGTGTACCTCCCTCTTGGGGAAATAGGTGATAAGCAGGTACACGAATAAATAAACAACACAGAGCAGATGGTGGCAAGCATTGTGTCAGAAATGCAGCTGGGACATCCAGGAAGGCTTCTGGAAGGAGGACAAGCAGATGAGAGAGTGAGCAGCGGTGGTGGCCAGGCAGATCCTCTCAGCCTCAGGCAGGATGTGTTGCTGGGCTCTGAGGACTATTTGGGCCCTTGACAGGTGCTCACTGCCTACCTGGACTACATGGAGGAGCTGGGGTTGCTGCTGGGCGGACAGCCAACTTCCACACGGGAGCAGATGCAGCAGGTGCTGGAGCTGGAGATACAACTGGCCAACATCACGGTGCCCCAGGACCAGCGGCGCGATGAGGAGAAGATCTATCACAAGATGAGCATCTCAGAGCTGCAGGTGGGGCAGGCAGGGGACTTGAGGGGCCAACTGTGGCATGGACCACCCAGCTTCCCTTTATGTCATCTTCCTGAGGCAGCCAATCCTTTCCTCATTTCCTTGCTTTTCTGAGTTTCCCATCTGTACTTTTGCTATCCTAGAAAGAAAAATGGTGTCTATTTTAGGCCACCTCTCACTGGGCCATCCTTGGGCCCCTTTCTTGTTGTCTGGGAATGCGTAGAGGAATTGTTTTAAAAATTTATCACAACTTGAGTGAGATGTCCACAAAACAATGAGAATAGAATGGAAGCTTCTCCTGGAGGGCCCCTATTGTGCCAGGCATTAATGCTTTAGGTGTTGGATTATGGAAAAGTTGGGGATGGGGATGTTTCTGGAGGAGAGGCCAGGTATATGGGGGAGGGTGTCAGGGGCATGGTATTTTATCAACCGTTATGAAAGTATTTGGATATCTGCACCCCAGCTGAATATCACACATGGTGGTTTTCCTTGTGTAGTAAGTGGTTGGGCTCCCAGATTGAGGAGTACTCTGGCTTGGAAAGGGTTTATTGCAGGAAGGAGTCACCAAGCAGCTAGCAGCTGTTGCAGCTGTTGCTATGGCAATGGGAAGGGCTTCCAGGCTACAGCGCATCAGTGGGGGAGGGGTCTGCTGGAAGTCAGGTGGACAGGCTGGGAGGCCTGAGATGTTTTTGCTCTCAGGCTCTGGCGCCCTCCATGGACTGGCTTGAGTTCCTGTCTTTCTTGCTGTCACCGTTGGAGTTGGGTGACTCTGAGCCTGTGGTGGTGTATGGGACGGATTATTTGCAGCAGGTGTCAGAGCTCATCAACCGCACGGAACCAAGGTGGGGGGTAGTCCAAGGTGTGGGTGGTGGGATTCAGGGCTCTGTGGAGATCTCTGGCAGGGAATGGGCATAGTGGACTGGTATAGCCAGATAGAGCGACATTTGATAAGGTGGAGGACCTTCCAATTATCAAATCAGAATGTCTGCAGGCTTTTTCTTCTAGGCTAGGGTCTCATGGTGCCCATTTGTGATCTCTATTCCCCTACCTCGCTCCAACCTTACTTCTACAGCCAGGTGTGTGGTCCCAGGGTGAAAGAGGGACTCTGGGACAGCTTCCACATATACCTCTCAGGAGTCCTGCTGCCTGCATATTCCCAGGGGCTGTTTGGGAAGGAAATGGTACCCCACCTGTCCTTTCCTTATTTTTTGGTCTGGATGCCAGTGTCCTGAACAATTATCTGATCTGGAACCTGGTGCAGAAGACAACCTCCAGCCTGGACCGACGCTTCGAGGCTGCACAAGAGAAGCTCCTGGAGACCCTCTATGGTACCAAGAAGGTGGGCTCTCTGACTCTGCCTTCACCTTCTGATCCAGTCTGATGCTGCACACTTTCCGTGTGTCAGGCACCATTCGCCTCGTGGTACACAGGTGCATAGTATGGAGCACAAAACTTGGAATCAGCCAACTTGGGTTCTAATCCCAACTCCCTTGGGCATGTTACCCAGCCTCTTTGACTCTCCATTCCCTGGACTATAAAACAGGAATAACTTGCAGGGTCATCAGGAAGATTAACTGAGTTAATACAAGTAAAGCATCTACCAGTGCATGGTATGTACAGGTACTCACTCAGCTTTGATGACGAGGATGGAGAAGACGAATAAATACTGTTCTTAGTTTCACGGTGCCCCATTAAATGGGGGGAGTGAACATGTAAACAAATACATTAGGGGCAGGTGCAGTGGCTCACACCTGTAATCCTAGCACTATGGGAGGCTGAGGCGGGAGGATCACTTGAGGCCAAGAGTTTGAGACCAGCCTAGGAAACATTGTGAGACTTTGTCTCTGCAAAAAATAATTTTAAAAAAATTATTAGCTGAGTGTGGTGGCACGTGTCTGTAGTCCTAACTACTTGGGAGGCTGAGGCAGAAGGATCACTTGAGCCCAGGAGCTGGAGGCTTCAGTGAGCTGTGATCAAGCTACTGCACTCCAGTCTGGGCAACAGAGCAAGACCTTGTCTCAAAAAAGAAAAAAAAAAAAAAGGAAAGAAGTAGAGTTAGTAGACACTGGTGATAGACTGACTGTGGGGCTAGTGAGATGAAGGAAGCTGAGTGACTCCCAGGTTTCTGTCATGAGGGACTGACTGGGTATAACATTGAGATGTGGATCTGAGCAAAGAAACTTCTGGACTCCAATGGGCATTTTAGAAATGTAAGAAGAGAGTGCTAAGAATAGAGTGGGCAGCACACGTGTTCTACTGAGGTTTCGACGTTAGATTTGGCATAACTTTGAGATACTGCCTTTCATTTTCCCTGAGGAAGAGATGGCACCCCAAACCCAGGACTCTGTTGCCCTGAGCTGAGAAGGGCTAACCCCAGAGACAGAGAAAAGCCCTCAGACTGGAGGACAGAGCCATCTCTGGGGGCCTGATCCTTTGTCCTTTAATAGTCCTGCGTGCCGAGGTGGCAGACTTGCATCTCCAACACAGATGACGCGCTTGGCTTCGCTTTGGGCTCCCTCTTTGTGAAGGCTACGTTTGACCGGCAAAGCAAGGAAATTGTGAGTCTCCAAGGTTCTTCCACCATTACCCCCTGTTTTATTTAAAATTCACTACTTAACCAGGCACAGTGGCTCATGCCTGTAATCCCAGCACTTTGGGAGGCTGACACGGGAGGATTGTTTGAGGTCAGGAGTTGGAGACCAGCCTGAGCCAAGAACAAAACCCTGTCTCTGCAAAAAACAGTAAAATAAGCTGGGCATAGTGGTTTGTGCCTGTAGTCCCAGCTCCTCGGGAGGCTGAAGCAGGAGAATCTCTTGAGCCCAGGAGTTTGAGGTTGCAGTGAGCTATGACAACGCCACTGCACTATAGCCGGGGCGACAGAGTGAGACCCTGTCTCAAAAAATAAATAAATAAATAAAATTTACTATTCATATATGTGTGGACATATAGAAAAACAACTAGAAGGAAATTCATAAACAAATGAAGAGTGGTTGCTTTGGGCATTGGGATTATTTTTTGGTCCTTTAAAGTTTTCTGTATTTTCCAGTTTTTCTATTATGAGTTTATGTTAGCTATATACCTGGAGGAAACACTATTTATGTATTAGGAGATGATAATGGATATGCTGAAAGTATTATCTATAAAGATGTTTATGGTAGTGTTGTTGATAATAGGGGGAAATGAAAACAGCTTAAATGTACACCCATAAGTTAAAGGAAAAATAAATTGTGGTTAGGATGCATTATGAGGCAGCCCTTTAACTTTAAGTGAAACTTTAAGTGAAAAAAGGTGGGTTTCTCTCAGGAGCTTGTTTCTGAAGCAAAAAAAAGAAAAAAAGAAAAAAGTGAGTTTCAAAAAATATATATTATACAACATAATTCTGTATTTTATATGCATATCTGGGTGGGAAAAACAGTAGAAGTAGATAATCAAAATGTTAGGTGATCTCTGAATGATTGGATTATAAGTGGTCCAATTTTTTCTTAAACTCTGCTCAATTTTCCAAATTTTCTATTAATGCCCTTCTTTTGTAGTCACATAAAAACCGATGCAGCTGGGTGTGATGGCGCACGCCTGTAGTCCCCACTACTTGGGAGGCTGAGGCAGGAGAATTGCTTGAGCCCAGGAGTTTGAGGTTGCACTAAGCTATGATGACATTGCTGCATTCCAGCCTGGGTGACAAAGTGAGACCCTGTCTCAAAAACCAAACCAAACCAAACCAATGAACTATCTTAAATTTTAATATGAATTTAATTATCTTATTGTCAATTAAAATTTTTAATTAATTAGAAAAAAGCCATCCACAATCCCGGTACCTTCACAAATGGTGTTTCTTTCTCATCCTCCCCAGATGCTCAGTCTTACTTCACAAGTCCAGGCATTCCCACGTCTCCCCTGGAGGGATAGGAATGGAGCACCGGGGTGGATGGGGACAGGAAGGCATTAAGTGCAGGTAGAGGCTGATTTGTGCCCTTTCGCTCCCAGGCAGAGGGGATGATCAGTGAAATCCGGACTGCCTTTGAGGAGGCCCTGGGACAGCTGGTTTGGATGGATGAGAAGACCCGCCAGGCAGCCAAGGAGAAAGTGAGCTGTGGCTGGGGTTAGGGCGCCATCTTGAGGTGGGGATGGAGCATACAGTTTTGCTACTGGGTGCCTGGGAAGGGAAACCCTCAACCTGGTCTCTACAGGCAGATGCCATCTATGATATGATTGGTTTCCCGGACTTCATACTGGAGCCCAAAGAGCTGGATGATGTTTATGATGGGGTGAGTACCTGTGCTGACCAGTACTGAATTTTACCTCTGTTGGGGGCACTGTTCCCTGGGCTCAGTAACTGGGGCTCAAGCACTGGGAGGGAAGGAGGTGCTTGTTGGTTCCTTTCAGAGACGGATGGAAACAACCAACATTGCTTAAGTGTTGGCTCTTTGCCAGGCTACAGGCCAAACAGAAGTGAAATATAGTGTTAACAAACGGGATTTGGAGTCAAGCCTGAGTCAAATACTGTTTCTACCCCTAACTGTGTAACCTTAGGGGTAGAAACAAGATCTCTCCAGGCCTCAGTTTCTTTTGTCTGTAAAATGGGGATCCTACTAGTACCTCCCTGATAGGGTCATTGTGAGAATATAAGAAGGCAGTACGGATGTATGTACATACATTCTGCCTTCTTTTATTCTTTTGTTCTCACAACAACCCTATGAGGGTTGTAAAAAACACAGCACCTACAACATAAGTGCTCTTTAAATATTGGCAGTTATGGCCAGGCGCGGTGGCTCACGCCTGTAATCCTAACACTCTGGGAGGTCCAGGCGGGCGGATTGTTTGAGCTCAGGAGTTTGAGACCAGCCTGAGTAAGAGCGAGACCCCGTCTCTACCAAAAAAAATAGAAAGAAATTATCTGGACAGCTAAAAATATATAGAAAAAATTAGCCAGGCATGGTGGCGCATGCCTATAGTCCCAGCTACTCGGGAGGCTGAGGCAGTAGGATCGCTTGAGCCCGGGAGTTTGAGGTTGCTGTGAGCTAGGCTAATGCCACGGCACTCACTCTAGCCTGGGCAACAGAGTGAGACTCTGTCTCAAAAATAAATAAAAAATAAAATATAAATATTGGCAATTATTATTTACTAAATATTTTACTTTTATATGTGAACAAACTGAGGCTTGGAGAGGTACTGATTAGTAGCTAAGCTGGGACTATTATCTTCTTCAATGTATTCTTTTGCTTGCTTTCTACTTCCTGCCATTCCCATAGTATGAAGTCTCTGAAGATTCTTTCTTCCAAAACATGTTGAATTTGTACAACTTCTCTGCTAAGGTGATGGCCGACCAGCTCCGCAAGCCTCCCAGCCGAGACCAGTGAGCGCAGGAGCCACAGACAGTTGGGACAGGCAGTGGGAGAAGTGGGGGCAGGTTTCCCGGGATGGGGGAAAGGGGTGGCAAGACTGACCCCAGGCCTGAGCTATGAGGCCCTTGTAGGAGCCAGGGCAGGGCTGCTGGGCTGGGAGGGACATCAGGAGAGCCAGAAGCCTCAGCCTCTCCCTCTTCCTCCCCAGGTGGAGCATGACCCCCCAGACAGTGAATGCCTACTACCTTCCCACTAAGAATGAAATCGTCTTTCCTGCTGGCATCCTGCAGGCCCCCTTCTATGCCCGCAACCACCCAAAGTGTGTCTGAGGCAGGAGGGGCTGGGTGCCGGGGTCTGGGCCTGTGGGTGAGCTGGGAGCAGTGCTGGAGGGATTTAGAAATATCCCTGCCATGTCCTCACTCAGCATTCCTCACCTACCAGGGCCCTGAACTTTGGTGGCATTGGCGTGGTAATGGGCCACGAGTTGACACATGCCTTTGATGACCAAGGTAGGGCCTATGGAGTTGTCGCTTCCAGCCTAGAATTCCCAGTGGCTCCTGCAAGGCCATGGGGTGTTGGGGGCATGCCCCAGGGGTGCTGGAGTCTGTGGACCAGGACTGGTGGGGATGCTCCTGCCCTCAAGGGATGAGCTCTGGTCTTGGTGGGGTGCAAAGGTGAGTTCTCCTCAGGGCGAGAGTATGACAAGGAAGGGAACCTGCGGCCCTGGTGGCAGAATGAGTCTCTAGCAGCCTTCCGGAACCACACGGCCTGCATGGAGGAGCAGTACAACCAGTACCAGGTCAATGGGGAGAGGCTCAATGGCCGCCAGACGCTGGGGGAGAACATCGCTGACAATGGGGGCCTTAAGGCCGCCTACAATGTGAGTGGCCTGGTTGGCCCTCCAGTGGCTGAGGCCCACTGGCCTGGGGTGAAAGTGCACTGGGTGGAAGGGCACAGCCCCTGGTGGACTTGCTGCCCACTGCTCCTCCCCAGGCTTACAACGAGTGGCTGAGAAAGCACGGGGAGGAGCAGCAGCTGCCAGCCGTGGGGCTCAACAACCACCAGCTCTTCTTTGTGGGATTTGCCCAGGTATTGACCTGCTGGGAGGCCTGGGGTCTGCCCCTACATCATTAGAAGAAGTCTGGGGCATGCAGGAAAGGGGCTGGGGAATGGGCCGAAGTGGGGGTGTGGAAGATGGCTGGGAAGGCCTGTGCCTGGGCCGCTTGGCTGGGGCCCACCACAGCAGCCTAGGGAGGCCTGAGAGAGGAGATCGCAGAGGGCAGGGATGCCCTGCTTGAGGGAAAGGGGTGGAGCAGGCATTGGTCCTCACCGCATTCCTGAGGGAGGTATGGAGGAGGACACTAAAGCTCGGGGACACAAAGTGGCTTGTCCAGGGCCGCCCAGGGATAAAGTAAGTGTCAGAGCAAAGACTCAAGCAGAGTCTCCTCTAGGTGCTTTGCATCACAGCAGGCAGCCTCTGGGGCTCTGCTCTTTTCCTCAGCTGTGTCCATGCTGGGCATCCCGATGTCCAGAGCAGCTTTGGAAGGGCTTCGAGGAATTTGGGAGGGAGAGGGTGTTCACCCGCTTTGGTGTTGTTGACAGAGGGATTGGAGCTGAGATGCAGGCTGAGCCCTCTGCAGTGTCCCTGAACTGAGGCACTGGAGCAGTGGTGGTTTGTGCCCCATGATGGCTCTGCTGTAGCCGAGTCTACGGCCCAGCTCCACACTAGACACCATATGGCCCCATGTCTGTCCTGGCCTGCAGGTGTGGTGCTCAGTCCGCACACCAGAGAGCTCTCACGAGGGGCTGGTGACCGACCCCCACAGCCCTGCCCGCTTCCGCGTGCTGGGTACTCTCTCCAACTCACGTGACTTCCTGCGGCACTTCAGCTGCCCTGTTGGCTCTCCCATGAACCCAGGGCAGCTGTGCGAGGTGTGGTAGACCGAGGTGAGGGGAGGAATGGCTGGCTGTTGCCAGAGCCTGGGGCGGATCTCCCAGAAAAACTGTTTGCTCCTGGGTTAGGAGAAAGCAAATGCAAGCCGCGCTGGGTCCAGCCATGCCACAGCACAGGTGACATGAATACTAGTCCCTCTTTAACCACCACATCGTGCCTCTGCCTCCGGCAGAGCCCCACCATTCACTGTGACATCCTTCTGTGTCACCCTGCCTGAAAGAGGTCTGGGCTGGAGTGCCAGTTCCTCCAGGAGAGTCTGCCTCCTCTGGCCCCAAGCTCACTCATGGGGTTGCTATGCCTGCCCGACTCTGACCTTGCAGGCCTGGGTGGTGTATCTCCCTGCTTCTCCCCAGGGCTCACTCAGTGCTACCTGCCAGCCCCACCCTCAGGAGCCACCCCCACTCCTGGGCTCCTTGTCCTTGTGCTGCTGTTTCCAGTACTGCTGCCAGCCCTCACTGACAGATGCCCTGTGCTTAGCTCCTAGTGGAAGCCTGAGGGCCTGTGAAAGCTTCCCTGCTGCCCCGTTTCCCTGGGCTGAGAGGGGAAGTGTGAATGCGTGGGGGGTGCTGGTTTCTGTATCTTAAGGCACAAGTCTTAAGGGGTGACTAATTCCTCCAGGGCCAAACAGAAAAGCAGATAGAGCAGGGAGAGGGAAGGACAGAGTTTATTTTTACAGGGAAGAGGGTGGGGAGGGCGTGGACTTGGCCCTATAGGACCCTGTGCCAATAAATAGACACACATCAGTCAGCTTGTCTCTTCCTTCAATCCTGTTTTCATTTATTCATTTACGCATTCCACTTGGGTATTTATTGAGCAACTATCGTATGCCAGGAACTCTTCTCGAGACCCATTTACTCACTCGCCAGATATAAGGGACTGTGATTTGAAGCCCTGAGAAGACAAAGAAAAAGAAGCAGGGTAGAGGAATGCAATGAGGTTGAGTCTGACAGGGCAGAGTAAATCCTCTGCTCATTGGTGGCCATATCCCCATTGCCAGCTGTTCTATCGCTGGAAGGAGTTGCTGCTCCCCTCCGCTGGTGCATGCAGCTGGGCTTGACACTGAGGCTGGGTAACCACCGGGCCAGGGTTGGCTTAGGAGATGGGTGACTCTTACCCTGTAGTGGAAGGAATCCCTGGCCAAGGTAGCACGTCACTCCCTGGAGCTCAGAACACTGGCCTCTGCTCGTAGATGAAAAGATAAACATTTCCTCATGGCCTCAAAGGCTCAGAGCTCCTGAGAATCAGCCATTCCACCTACACTCACTAATCAAGGCCTACCAAGTGCCAGGCACAGAGACTGCAAATATAGCTTCTATGCTCCAGAGTGAGGGAGAGAAAAGGAACATTTATTGAATACATCTTGTGTTCCAGGCACCTGTGCTAGTTTCTTTATTCATTCATCCATTTATTAATTTATACATTCATAGACTTACTTTTTAAAAAATATATTGATTACCAAAAATACTTATATCAGGCACTGGTGATAGAAAAATGAATAAGATGGGCAGGGTGGTGCGCCTGTAGTGGCCTCCCAGCTACTCAGGAGGCTGAGGTGGGAGGGTGGCTTGAGCCCAGGAGTTTGAGGCCAGCCTGGGCAATATAGGGAGACCCTATCTCTTAAAGAAAAAAAAAGGAAAGAAAAGAAAGATGAATAAAATGGTTTCTTTCCTTATGTGACTCCTCCCCTTCTACTGGCACTTTCACCTTCATGAACTCACCTAATCCTCATCGCAACCATACTTTGTAATTACTCTAGTCTTCACTTTACAGATCTGACCCTAACCACTTCACTACAAAGAGATCTGGACTGAAATTGAGGCTTTGATAGTTGTATAAACTTGAGCCTGTTCACTACCCTCCATGAGCCTCAGTTTCTTCACCTGCAAAATGAGAACTACAACAAAATAGTGGAAAGAGTCCAACTTCAATTCTCTTTAAAACTCAGTGCTCCCCAAGGTACAAGTAGGGGTGCGTTTGTTGAGTTTGGAAGGGGAAGAGTGAAGCTTTGGCAATGATTGTTGCTGGGGTCCCTGACTCCTCAGTGATGATGCTGGCATGTGTCCCACAGTCTATATCCTGCCCCAACTCTTTAGGGCACCAGACTGACCCATAAAGAACTGTATGTGGATCCCTGTCATGTTACCTCAAAGTGCTGGCTGGTCACCAAGACAAGGAAATAGCTGACTACTCAGGAAGGAGCAAAGTGTCTTCTTGAACTCCTTGACTGAGGGAAAGCATGGCCTGAGCCTCTGAGAGTAGAAGTCCAGGGTGGACAGCAAACTGTATTGGAAAGAGGAGGGCCATCACATCTGGAGACCTGGTCTGGCTCCAGCTCTGTACCTGCTAGCAGTGTGACACTAAGCATAGCTCATCTCCCCTCTTCAGGTCTCAGTATCCTCAGCAGTCTGTAAAATAAGTGGATTGGATGAGACAATCTCTCAGGACCATTTCAGCTTTAATGCTTTAAGAAGTGAATTTGTGGGCTTAGCAAATTCCAGAACCCAAAGAGATTTTAATAAATGACTTGTGAAGTTTGGGTGTTGCATTGTGGATGAGATTTACAATGTCAGAGAGCATAATGACTTGAGGAGAGAGGTTTGGCAGGATAAAGCCTTGCCCTTCCTCTGACACTTAATTTCAGAGGCCAGCTTAGGATTCTGACCCGCTGGCCACTGTGGTATTAAGACTTCATATTGCAAAAATGTCAAAGTGTCAAATAATAATAACAATGATAATGATGATAATTGCCAGCTTTCATTTACTGGGTTCCTATTTTGCTTATGCTAAGCATTTAAAAAATATCATTAAATGCCCACAACAATTTATAAGGAGGTTCTATCATTGTCTCTATTTTACTAGTGGAGAAACTAAGGAAAAAGATTACATAACTTCCAATGTCAGACAAGACAGATTGCATTAAAGTCAGATTTGGAACTCAGATGCTCTTAATCACCATTAGTTAGTCTTCTAAGTCATGGCAGAATTAAGACTCAAACATAGACATTTACCTTCTGGGCAATTTCATCATGCTTCCGAGTGGGACCATAACCAGCAGGTACATTTCCATGCAACTCAGCTCCCCTGGGCCAGGCACATGTGACAACCAGGCAGCTGCAGGAAACTTAATCACACATTGTGCTGAAATTAAGCCAGGTAGCACCTGTTTGTTGATCACTCTGCAGGTGGGTGGTTCCAGAGGCAAGGCAAGGCAAGGCAAGGCGAACATCAGGTGACAGATGTAACCTTTACCCTTAGTAGCCCTGTCAGACTGATGTATGTTCATCTGTGATATGCTCTGATGTGTTGAGGCAGAAGGAGAAATAAAGGATGGTCCTCCTCAGTGGACACAAGAAAGTAATTATTGCTTAAGGGCTGGGCCATTCCCTGTGCAGTCCCATTGGGAAGTCTGACTAATCCTATCCACAATAAGATAACATATGCCAAGAAGTATGATTTCACACTTGGTAGCATTCTGGAAATATGAGGCTTGAAGAGAGTCTGCCATAAAAATTAGCACAGTTTCAGTAGGCCTATCATGATTCACAAATGGAGAATCCTGATGATTTTCTGATGCCCAGCTCTGGGCTCCAAAGAGAGCCCCCAGTGGGTTGTTATTATATACAAAGATGATTCTATGAAGGAGGAAATGCATGAAAATTAAAATTCTGTGGAGGAAATGCATCAAAATTAAAAAAATTTAAAAAAATAAACCATACCCAAACATGACCTAAAGATTAATGTAAAGCCACTCATGTGTTCATTTAGTAAGGCCTACCACAAGCCAAGCATTAGGCATAGTTCCTGTCCTTCAGGAACTCAGAGCCTAGGGAGGGAGAGGTATGTGCTAAGCATGGTGGGAGTATAGGGAAAAAATGAATAACCTAGAGGTAGGATAGGAAAAGCTTCCTGGATAGGTAACATTCAGCTGGAGGTCAGAGGATAGGAGAATTTACTACCTGAAAACAGTGAAGGGCATTGCACACAGAAGGAATAGCAATGTAAAAAGGCCGATCAACCATCTTGAATGGGTAAGGCGTGTTCAGAAATTGTGAAGTGTTTAGGATATCAAATGGAAGTAAATGAAAGGAACATACTATGACCTATTCTGATATGCTGAAAAAAAATGAAAGGGACATAAACAAGGATGAGAGTCTGGAGAAGGGTAGTAGTAATAGTGGTCATGAAAAAACAGAATTGTAGCATCTGCTGTCAGTCCTGGGAATTAACAGTAAAAAGGGCCACAGTACAATGTGGCTGTTTGAAGGATATCACATAAAGACAGTAGTAATGCTGTGGAAACAGAGCAATGCTGTGTGCTGCTGGGAGCACTTCTGGTGTTATGTAGGTGATGGCCTTGGGTTGAATGGTTCTCAGGTGAGCGAGCCATCCATAAGATAACGTAGCTCTACAGCTTAGGCCATGGTTGGGGAGCAGCATGGTAGGCTTATGGATGTAATTTGAAGGAAGGAGGAAGGAAGGAGCAGGTAATGGCTTGGCTCCTGATTGGAAAGAAGTTTGGCCGCAAGGCTGGGAGTTTGACCAAATGGTAGTAGACAGGAGCGCTCCTGGTAGGGTAGTTTGGCTGAAATGAATCTTGAGGTAGAACATTAATGTTATCAAGGGGCCTTGAAGGTCACTCCCAGACATTTGTGTTTAGCTAGAGGCTTGGAAGCTTGAGTGATTAGGGGTGGTGAGAAAGGGACAAGAATGTTTAATTCAGCCCTGCAGATTTGAGGTAGTTGGAAAATAAAATGACAACTGCTTCCTTTGTAGTTGCCAGGCACCTAGCTAGGCACTTTATATACATTGTCTCATTTAATTTTCATAACAACTTAGAAAAGAGATACTTTATGACTCACATTTTACAGAGGCAGAAACCATGCTGAGAGAGGTTAAGGAGCTTGCCCAAGTCTGACAGCTGGCGAATGGTAGAATTTAGTTTAAAACACCAGATTTGTCTGTCTCTAAAGTTTGTGTTCTCCTTCCCCCAGCTTTTTATTTTGAAATGTCTCAAACTTACAAAAAAGTTGAAACGTAGTACAACATTTACAATTACTATTCATTTACCCTTCATCTGGAGTCACCTGTGCTTTATGCCACAACATCACCTCATCTCCTCTAAGGTACTGGGAGGGATATGACTGGTATATAGCACAAAATCTGCGACCTGATAGAAGGAAGTCATAGGAGAAGGAGAGATTTAGGAAAAAACCTCTATAGATGACTGAAGAAAGCATTAAAATGTATGGACATCCTGGAGGCAGACATAAAATAGGCAGAACAGCTGTGAACTGTCCAATTTCTGTCTGCAGACCAGGGCTGGGGGAGTCATTAGCAATGGAAATGTAAGATTATCCATAGATCCCAAGCATTGAGAGGAAAAGAGCAACATGTTTTTAAAATGGATTCAGACCCTTACATCTGTATCTATACAAACATTTAGTCAACATTCATTCAGTGCTACATTGTTCTCTCTGTGTGTTTTAACACTTCTGCATTCTTTTTTTTTTATTTCAGCATATTATGGAGGTACAGATGTTTAGGTTATGTATGTTGCCCTTGCCCCCCTCCCCCCTGCATTCTTTTTTTTTCTTTTTTGAGACAGAGTCTCACTGTGTTGCCCCGGCTAGAGTGCCGTGGCGTCAGCCTAGCTCACAGCAACCTCAAACTCCTGGGCTCAAGCGATCTTCCTGCCTCAGCCACCCAAGTAGCTGGGACTACAGGCGCGAGCCACCATGCCCAGCTAATTTTTTCTATATATATATTTTTAGTTGTCCAATTAATTTCTTTCCATTTTTTGGTAGAGACGGGGTCTCGCTCTTGCTAAGGCTGGTCTCGGAACTCCTGAGCTCAAACAATCCGCCCGCCTCGGCCTCCCAGAGAGCTAGGATTACAGGCATGAGCCACCGCGCCCGGCCCCCCTGCATTCTTTAATGTGTTCTGTATGAAGTTCTAATACGTTCTTCAGAACCCATAAAATAAAACTCCAGGCCAAATGGTGCGTGTTCCCACTCAGGTGAAGGGAAGCAGAGTCACCTCCTCTTTTCTCACCTTCTAGACACACACACATAATAGCCCAAGCTGAAGAAAAAACTTTGGGGTTTGCCTCAAACAGTCAAGGGCTTAGAAGACTGAAAGACTGAGGTTCAAATCCTGATTCTACTAATCTATATGCTTTCCTCTAAATGGACCCAACCCTACCAATCTCAAAAGGTTGTGAAAATTGTGCGTGATCACTTAAAAGCAGTCATGACGTAAAGCGTGTCAGTCACACTCCTTTTAAGTCATAACAAGGAAAGGAAGACCAGAAGACAGACTGAGGGCACTTCGTCTTGTTCTGCTTTTGCTCCAGAACTTGGCAATGGAGCATGGGACTTTATTTATTTACTGATTTCTATTCCACCTGGCTCCAAAAAGGATTTAAGATGGTAACCACACCCTCATAGTAATATCAGAGCACTCTCCTTCAAACGTCATTAGGTTAATATTCCGCAGTGGTGTGGGGCTAGACGTAAAATAGTATATTCACTTCATACAGGCAGCAATCAAGCGTCCGGGATTTCAAGAATTTTGTCTGTTTGTCGCACCACGCAGCCAACTGGGATGTCACTGTGGGTTCTCTTCACACCGTTATGAGAAAAACCTATGGGCTAGGAAAACGACAGCTCACCTCGCAGCCCGCCCATCTCCCGTAGTAACGAGCGTATCCCATCCAAACCCCACATTACACAGTTCTGCGGGATTCAGGAGACGCCGAGGAGGTCCGCGCCGGGGCGGTGCCCATGGCGCGCGGGAGGCTGGGAATTGTAGTTTCCGTTGGCCTCCGAGGGCGGGGTCCGAGAGCTGGGTGGCACGATACGCGCCGCGGCTCCCTCAGCGTTTCCGGTCGCAGGCGGGCTCGGGAGAAGGAGGGGCGCCGCGGACGACGCGCGCGAGGCCATCTGGGAATGAGGGCGGTGTGAGTGGGTGCGCGCGCAGCGGGCCGGCAGTGGCGGCGGCGATGGAGGAGGGTGGCCGGGATAAGGCGCCACTGCAGCCCCAGCAGCCCCCGGCGACAGCTCCCGGGGGCACGGACGAGAAGCCGAGCGGCAAGGAGCGGCGGGATGCCGGGGACAAGGACAAAGAACAGGAGCTGGTGAGGCGCGGCCCCGGGAGCCGGCGGAGGAGGGCGCGGGCTGAGTCACGGCGGCCCCGCAGGCCTCAGGCCCGACTCCCAGCGGCCCCACGGCACCCAGGAGAGGGCAGACGGGGCGAGCCTCGGGACTCCCGGCACCCCGCTTCTCTGCCCCTCATACTCCATTCCGCGCTGTTACCTCTGCCGTTCCCACCAACCCTCACCACCGCCTCGTGAGGTGGGCTCGGGCGGGTCATCGTCACCCCCATTTCCTAGAACGGTATTCAGGCAGAGCCTGGCTCAACCCGGGCTGCCTTCCCGACAGGGCTTCCTTTTCCCACTCTTTCCTTGTCCACTTGGCCCCTCCTAAGGAGGCAGGCTTATTCTCCACCTGCCCCAGGGTGAGTGGGAGGAGGATGTGTTTGGGACTCCTTTTCGTGAGCTTCTTCCCTTCCCCTAATTTTCCAGTCTGAGGAGGACAAACAACTTCAAGATGAACTGGAGATGCTCGTGGAACGACTTGGGGTGAGTCATGAGGTTAACATGATTGGGTGCATATTTGGATCTTACCCACTTGTTTGCTTTATTCCGTTTTGAGGCGACTACTTCTATGTGAGTTGGACTGTATTTTACGGTCAGAGTTATGATGATGTTGTGAGGCAGGAGAGATAGAAAGGATATTTGTACAGCTTTGTACCTTTCTTTTGCGGGAGGAGCAGAGTTCTTAATTCTTAACCAGGGTTATTTGTGTCTGTGCCCAGGCAGTATGCAGGGAGTTGGGGAACCACAGATGAATAAGACACAGCTATTTCCCTGGAGGAATTGTTAGTTAAATATTTCTGTATTGTATTATGATTTGGAGAGTTGTGACTCCTTTTTGTCTGAGCCCTAACATTTCCTGATCAGGAGAAGGACACATCCCTTTACCGACCAGCCCTGGAGGAACTTCGGAGGCAGATTCGTTCTTCTACGACTTCCATGACTTCAGTGCCCAAGCCTCTCAAATTTCTGCGTCCACACTATGGCAAACTGAAGGAAATCTATGAGAACATGGCCCCTGGGGAGAATAAGGTAAAACTATTTCAGACACTGGTGGAGGCATAGTTTAGGAATTCCTTTTTACCTAGACCATGGGGTTCATGGTGAATCACTACCAAGCCTGATAGACCTAAGGCCTGATCCAGTTGAGCAGAGTTCATCACAGTCAAAATACGCACAAAAGAGCTGAAAATAGGATCAGTTTTTCAGAACACACTATTTCTGTTATTCCTGTTGGACCTTGAGATTTCATTAGTGTGGTTTACTTTTAAGTTATGTTTAACTTTGATTTTTCTCTTTTCTTCTATCTGATACACATTCATTTCTTTTCTTTCAAAAATATACCCCAGGCCAGGCACGGTGGCTCACGCCTGTAATCCTAGCACTCTGGGAGGCCGAGGCGGGCAGATCGTTCTGAGCTTAGGAGTTCGAGACCAGCCTGAGCAAGAGCGAGACCCCGTCTCTACCAAAAAATGGAAAGAAATTAATTGGACAGCTAAAAATATATGTAGAAAAAATTAGCCGGGCGTGGTGGTGCGTGCCTGTGGTCCCAGCTACTCGGGAGGCTGAGACAGTAGGATTGCTTGAGCCCAGGAGTTTGAGGTTGCTGTGAGCTAGGCTGACGCCATGGCACTCGCCCCAGGCAAGAGAGTGAGACTCTGTCTCAAAAAAAAAAAAAAAAAATAATACACCCCATATTCAGTTACTTCTCTGACTGTTGGTACAACCCTAATCCAGGAAATTTTCTGCTCTCACCTGGACTGTTGCAGCAGCTTCGTAACTGGTGTTCTTGCTTTTGTCCTTGACCTCCTCCACAGTCTGTCTTTCATTTAACAGCCATAGCGATTTTTCTAGATTATGGGTTTTTTCTGCTTAAAATCTTTGAACGGTTTATAATTGCAATTAAAATAAAATTCAGGCCATGCAGTGACTCACACCTGTAATTCCAGCACTTTGAGAGGCAGAGGTGAGAGGATCACTTGAGGCCAGGAGTTAGAGACCAGCTTGGGCAACATGGCGAGACCCTCATCTCTACACAAAATTTAAAAAAAAAAACATAAAGTCTCCATCTTTTTCTGCTTTCCCCCTTGTTTATCACCCTTCAGTTGATTTAAAAGAGAGATAGCAACACCAACCTTGGCTTTTCTGAGGCTTAACTTAGAAAACATGTAAATTTCTAATACGGAGACTAGTATGTAGTTAATAGTTAATTTGGGGGATAGTGACAGTGGTCTTGATTTCATGTCACAATCCCCTTACCCTGGACTGTTGGGTTTGACTTTAAAGGACTGTTTCTTTATAGCGTTTTGCTGCTGACATCATCTCTGTTTTGGCCATGACCATGAGTGGGGAGCGTGAGTGCCTCAAGTATCGGTTAGTGGGCTCCCAGGAGGAATTGGCATCATGGGGTCATGAGTATGTCAGGTAAGACTTTTTCCTCTTGGGAATCTGAAGGGGGCTCTGAGGCATAATTCTGAGTTCCGTCTTAGAGTACTGTCTGTCTTGGAGTACCAGTGTATTGAATTTCCCAGATACTGAATTCCTTGGCCCATAGGGAAGTGTTTCCCCTGAAGCTGTACTCCCTTAATGGTCTGGGTCTATCCGTAGGCATCTGGCAGGAGAAGTGGCTAAGGAATGGCAGGAGCTGGATGATGCAGAGAAGGTACAGCGGGAGCCACTGCTTACTCTGGTGAAGGAGATTGTCCCTTACAACATGGCTCACAATGCAGAGCATGAGGCCTGTGACTTGCTCATGGAAATTGAGCAGGTGGACATGCTGGAGAAGGAGATCGATGAGAATGCATATGCAAAGGTCTGCCTCTATCTCACCAGGTGAGTGAGTGTGGTAGGGATGGGTGGCAGGCTTGCCTGCCTTTCCCAGCACTTCTCTCAATTTTGCTTTCTCTGTTCTCTCAGGGCATCTGCTCAAGGGTAACATGAGGCTGTAGTTAATTTGTTGATGACCGTGAGTTTCTTGAGGACAGAGACTTTGTGTCTCCTTAGTAGTCCTAATATCTAGCATAGTGCCTAGTATATAGTTAGGCATTCATTATTTATTTTGGGTAAGTGAATTCAATGGAACTCTGGGACTTTCTGAATTCTTTATTACGTTTACCTTTGTAGTTGTGTGAATTACGTGCCTGAGCCTGAAAACTCTGCCCTGCTGCGTTGTGCCTTGGGTGTGTTCCGAAAGTTTAGCCGCTTTCCTGAAGCTCTGAGATTGGCATTGATGCTCAATGATATGGAACTGGTAGAAGACATCTTCACCACCTGCAAGGATGTGTACGTAGGGAAGAAGTTGGCAAAGGGAGATATAAGCTCATGCATAGGGCATTTACCTGAAGAGTTGGGACTTGTTTCTGATTAGGGTTTGAGGGGCTTTCCTGTGTGTTTAGTGGACAGTGGTGAACAGATGTACTGGCTCTATCCCACAGGGTAGTGCAGAAACAGATGGCATTCATGCTAGGCCGGCATGGGGTGTTCCTGGAGCTGAGTGAAGATGTAGAGGAGTATGAGGACCTGACAGAGATCATGTCCAACGTGCAGCTCAATAGCAACTTCTTGGCCTTAGCTCGGGAGGTGAGACTCTTTCCCTTTTCTTCATCAAAGCTTTTTGGTTGTAATTCTATCTGCCATTTCACCTCCCTGAGTATACCTCTGACTAGACTCTCCTTGGTTAGAATTACCATTCGGTGGGATAGCAGAAGGGACATCTGGGGGAGTACTGGGGGAGCAGTTGTGACCCTCTGACTTCTCTTCAGCTGGACATCATGGAGCCCAAGGTGCCAGATGACATCTATAAAACCCACCTAGAAAACAACAGTGAGTAGCTCTCTCCACACAAGTGAGGATTGGAGGATAGTTAGTTATGCCCCTTGTATTGGGAGTGATGGCTTGGCCAACGTGTTTATCCTGTAGAGCTCCGAATTCCCACGAACCTTTTCTCCAGGTCACTGCTTAGGGACATAGATAGATAATCTTAAGGGAACTGGAGACTGCCTGCCATACTTTGTTCCTTTCTTGTCCTACTCTAAACCTTCTTTCCTTACCTTTCTTTTCCCTCCTGTGCAGGGTTTGGGGGCAGTGGCTCTCAGGTGGACTCTGCCCGCATGAACCTGGCCTCCTCTTTTGTGAATGGCTTTGTGAATGCAGCTTTTGGCCAGGACAAGCTGCTGACTGATGATGGCAACAAATGGCTTTACAAGAACAAGGACCATGGTATAATTCGGTTATTACTTCATCTTTTGTGTTGCTTTGGTCACTCTTGTTGTCCTCCTAGAGTCATATTTTATCTGACAAGGGATCCACAGTGCAATTCCTTGGAGTGGCTTTTATAACTGTTTCCTCAGGGTAGGGCCATTTTAAGACTGACAGATTATTCCTTGGTTTAGGAATGTTGAGTGCAGCTGCGTCCCTTGGCATGATTTTGCTGTGGGATGTGGATGGTGGCCTCACCCAGATTGACAAGTACCTATACTCCTCCGAGGACTACATCAAGGTTGGTCTGGGCATAGTCCACTCATGGGGATTTCCCCTGTCCATGTTCTAGTGCCCAGCAGTGCCTTATTTTCATCGATAAGGTGTATCCAGTTTTTAAATCTAGTTAAGGCGGGTGCTATAATGAGGCCCATGTTGTATCTTTTGTGGCAAAGAAGATAGGGTAGCCTGAGTGAAAAATTTATTTGCTCTTTGTAGTCAGGAGCTCTCCTTGCCTGTGGCATCGTGAACTCTGGGGTCCGGAATGAGTGTGACCCTGCTCTGGCACTACTTTCAGACTATGTTCTCCACAACAGCAACACCATGAGACTTGGTTCCATCTTTGGGTAAGGTTTCTTGCTTCTCTGTCTGGTAGCACTCGGTTTGTAAGCTCTGAAGAACAGGAACTGGGCCCTTTTCACTTTTATATTGACAAGGACTGCTACTGTGTCTGTTAAGTATTTGACTCTTGGTGGATGTTTGTTGAAATGATGAATGAATAACCAATCCTCTTTTTGTTCTTTACTTGCCTTGTCCTTGGGTATATGTTGGGGACCACCTCTCCTTGGCTTTTGCAGGCTAGGCTTGGCCTATGCTGGCTCAAATCGCGAAGATGTTCTAACACTGCTGCTGCCTGTGATGGGAGATTCCAAGTCCAGCATGGAAGTGAGTAGAGGCTGTTGGGCACTTAGCATGGGTAGGGAAGGTGCTCCCAGTTACCCTCTATGATAAATAATGAAAAAGAAATGCGTGTGTATGCATGTGTTTGTGTAGAAGGGTGTGACCCCAGTGAAATTCCTCAGAACTAGGATTCTAAGCCTCTGGTTGGTATTGAGATCTAGCCCTTGGATCCCCAAGGAACTTTCTGGACTAAAGTGAGGAGTAACTTAATGCGGCATGGGGTTGATGATTCTCACGCAGTGTTTTAGTCATTGGCCAGCCTTAAATTTTCTTACTTGTGCAGAGTTTTTTTAGTGATGGTTATAGTATGGTGGCCAAAAGCATAGGTTTTAGAGTCAGAAAGATCTGAGTTCAAATGCTGCCACCTTTGCTTATAAGCAGTGTGATCTTCAACAAGTAACTGAATCTCTTTCGGCCTCATTTTTTCATCAATGAGAGGGGAATAACAGCAAGACCTGTTACCATGGGGTGGTTGTGAGGATTAAACGTTAGTGGTATGCAAAACAGTTGGCATAGTGACTGGCATGTAGTAAGTACTCGATGAATAGTGGCTGATGTTTTCTTTTTCTGAGACAAGTGCTTGCTCTGTCACTCAGGCTGGAGTACAGTGGCGTGATCATAGCTCACTGCAGCCTCGAACTCCTGTGCTCAAGTGATCCCACTGGCTTAGTCCCCCGATTAGTTGGGACTATAGGCGTGTACCACCACGCACAGCTAATTTTTCTTAATTTTTTTTTTTTTTTTTTTTGTAGAGACAGGATATCACTGTGTTGCCCAGGCTGGTCTCAAACACCTGGCCTCAAGCAGTCCTCCCACCACCTTTCCTACCAAAGTGCTGGGATTATAAGGCATGAGTCACCACACCCAGCCAATATTGTTACTTTGACCTACCATCAAAAAGGGATTATTGCCTAGTAGTATTAGGGAGGATGTCTAAAGTGGTCTGTAGGAATCAGATATCTTGAGTCAAGACAGATAAATAAGTATTTTAACAACTTACTGTGCATAATACTGATTTTCCTATTTCTAGGTGGCAGGTGTGACAGCTCTAGCCTGTGGAATGATAGCAGTGGGATCCTGCAATGGAGATGTCACTTCTACTATCCTTCAGACCATCATGGAGAAGTCAGAGACTGAGCTCAAGGACACTTATGCCCGTTGGCTTCCTCTTGGACTGGGTCTCAACCACCTGGGTGAGGGGATGTCTGTTTGGGCAAAGGGCTAACAGTAACTGGATACAACAGGGAGGGTTTATGTGTCAGGCTGTGCTGCATAGACGTAGGTGTCCTCTGACCCTCTGAATCTGTCCTGTAGGGAAGGGTGAGGCCATCGAGGCAATCCTGGCTGCGCTGGAGGTTGTGTCAGAACCATTCCGCAGTTTTGCCAACACACTGGTGGATGTGTGTGCCTATGCAGGTCTGTGTCTTTGTTACTCTGTCTTGTGCTTCCCCAGTAACTCCTCACTTCTCTCTTGGTTCTTTTTTTCAGGTTGTTTCTTCTTTCTTATTCTGATGTACTTTAGATTCTTTAGGCTTCTCTGATTTCCAAAGTAAGCTTTTTGTTAGTGCCTTCTCATTTCTACCTTTTCTCACCCTACCACCCTGCTGCAGGCTCCGGGAATGTGCTGAAGGTGCAGCAGCTGCTCCACATTTGTAGTGAACATTTCGACTCCAAAGAAAAGGAAGAAGACAAAGACAAGAAGGAAAAAAAGGACAAGGACAAAAAGGAAGCCCCTGCTGACATGGGAGCACATCAGGTTATGTGGGCAGCTGGGCACTCTCAGAGCGAGGCTCTGAGAAAAGATGAGCATGTAGGGGAACGGGGGAGCTGGGTTTGTTTTAGACCCCCTGTGGGTATTGCCATGTATTGATATGGCATGAGACTGGTTTCTGTACCTGAGGGGGGCAGGGTGTTCCCCACAAGATGGCTTTTATTCTTAGATGGGAATTGAATCAAGGGTGATTGCTTGGCTGGGCATGATGGCTCATGCCTGTACTCCTAGCACTTTGGGAAGCAGAGGTGGGAGGATTGCTTGAGGTCAGGAGTTTGGGACCAGCCTGAGCAAGAGTGACACCTGTCTCTACTAAAAATAGAAAAAATTAGCCAGGCGTGGTGGCGTGTGCCTGTAGTCCCAGCTACTTGGGAGACTGAGGCAAGAGGATCGCTTGAGCCCAGGAGTTTGAGATTGCAGTGAGTTAGGCTAACGCCATAGCATTCTAGTCCAGGCAATGGAGCAAGACTCTGTCTCAAAAAAAAAGAGTGACTGCTTTTTGTTCCTTGAGCTTAGTGGGTTCTACCTCTTTACTTGCAGGGAGTGGCTGTGCTGGGGATTGCCCTTATTGCTATGGGGGAGGAGATTGGTGCAGAGATGGCACTACGAACCTTTGGCCACTTGGTGAGTATAGCATGAAGATGATTTCCATATACTGGTTTTGGTGGCCTGGGGTTCCCCAGAGGAGACTTTCCTGATGGGTTTTCTTGGTGAAGTGGTCTTTTTGCTGTGCCTTTTCTATAAAAGTTAAGGCCCCCTATTGCGCATGAGTCTGTGCCTATAACTGAATTGTTTTTACTACTTTCCCCCATACTGTTGTTGTTTTCTTTGATCACCAGCTGAGATACGGGGAGCCTACACTCCGGAGGGCTGTACCTTTAGCACTGGCTCTAATCTCTGTTTCAAATCCGCGACTTAATATCCTGGACACCCTAAGCAAGTTCTCTCATGATGCTGATCCAGAAGTTTCCTATAACTCTATCTTTGCCATGGGTATGGTGGGCAGTGGTAAGTATCAGGCAGAAAAAGATCATAGGCAGATTGAGGGGAGGTTTGAGGCCCCTTTTTTCAAGCCTCTGTAATGCTTAACATTTCCAGGTACCAATAATGCCCGTCTGGCTGCGATGCTGCGCCAGTTAGCGCAATATCATGCCAAGGACCCCAACAACCTCTTCATGGTGCGCTTGGCACAGGTAAAGAATAGAATTCTTCTTAGAGTGTGCCAAGGGAATTATCTGTGGTGATGGAAGGGGAACATGGAATCTTAGCCTGGAAGGGAAGATGTGAGCAAGTTGTGGGATTTCTGTTTGGCTGGATTAGGTGATGACTCCCTACCTCCACTTCCCTCTGTTTTTTCAGGGCCTGACACATTTAGGGAAGGGCACACTTACCCTCTGCCCCTACCACAGTGACCGGCAGCTTATGAGTCAGGTGGCTGTGGCTGGGCTGCTCACTGTGCTTGTCTCCTTCCTGGATGTTCGAAACAGTGAGTTCCTGTCAGAAATCTTCTGGTGCAGTGTCTTCACCCCTACTAGGGCCACTGTGGTAATTTAGGATCAAGACACACCGCACATCAGCTCTGTAGGTTCCCGAGGATCTTTGGGCCTGTCACATGAGACTTTCACCACCCATACTTTTGATCTGGCCCAAAGAGATTTGAGGATGATAAGCCCAGCATTTACTCCTAAGTGACTGGGGAAACGCGATTTGCAAGTCTAAGGGATGTAAGCAAAGTAAGGTGGGGGCATCTCTGGTTAGTATACAAGGGGAGGAGTATGGGTTCAGGTGTGTGACTGAGGGGTTATAGGGACATGCTTGAGGTGGGCTCCCAGGGTTCTGGCTAGACCTGCCCTGCTGTCTCTTAACTGTTTGTCTTATGTGCTTCCTTCAGTCATTCTAGGCAAATCACACTATGTATTGTATGGGCTGGTTGCTGCCATGCAGCCCCGAATGTTGGTTACCTTTGATGAAGAGCTGCGGCCATTGCCAGTGTCTGTCCGTGTGGGCCAGGTGAGGGATTGAATAGAGGGGAGGGCTTAGGCTGAATTCTAGAATCTGGAAGCTGGGCACGGTGGCTCATGCCTATAATCCTAGCATGCTGGGAGGTCAAGGCGGGAGGATTGCTTGAGCTTAGGAGTTTGAGACGAGCCTGAGCAAGAGCAAGACCCCATCTCTACTAAAAATAGGAAAAATAAAATGAGCTGGGCAACTAAAAAAAAAAAATAGAAAAATTAGCCAGGCGTGGTCAGGAGGCTGAGGCAGGAGGATTGCCTGAGCCCAGGAGTTCGAGGTTATTGTGAGCTAGGCTGACACCACAGCACTCCAGCCCAGGCAACAGAGCAAGACTCTGTCTCAGAAAAAACGGAAAAAAAAATACAGTTAGAATTTGGAGAATACACATAAACTTGCTTCTCTAAAACTGGTATGGGCATTGGGTTATTGCTATTGTCCCATCTGGAGTTCCTCCTTTTTAATTTTCTACAGGCAGTGGATGTAGTGGGCCAGGCCGGCAAGCCTAAGACCATCACAGGGTTCCAGACACATACAACCCCAGTGTTGTTGGCGCATGGGGAACGGGCAGAATTGGCCACTGAGGAGTTTCTTCCTGTTACTCCCATTCTGGAAGGTTTTGTCATCCTTCGGAAGAACCCCAACTATGACCTCTAAGTGGCCACCAGGGGCCCTGAGCTGTAGCTAATGTATCAGCGGGCCATGATTCCTGCTGCCAGGGGTGGACACTGCTTCAGACCTTTGGGGGAATTGTTACCTCCTGTTCTTTTGTTACTGAGTGAGATAACCTTGTTGAATAAAGACCTTTATCCCCAAAGTCTCCCTATGTCTGCTTTCTGGGGTATCATGGCAAGAGGCTAGACTGGGGTTGGGAGTGGATGTGAGAGGGCATTGTTTGGAGCAACTGTGAGCCCAGGCTAGCAGGGAGGCTGGCCTGAATGAAAGAAACTAAGCCCCTTTCCCTTCTTTCCTTCTTTTATAATCATTTTCTGAGAACCCTTGAGAAGCTGGTAAAGGCATATACACAAATTTTTATACAAGCTCTTACAAATAACTTTTTGAGGGACTTGTGGATCCTGTAAACCACACCCCCCAGCCCCCAAATACACATTTTTTTTTTTTTGAGACAGTCTCGCTTTGTTCCCGGAGCTAGAGTGAGTGCCGTGGCACCAGCCTAGCTCACAGCAACCTCAAACTCCTGGGCTCAAGCAATCCTTCTGCCTCAGCCTCCCGAGTAGCTGGGACTACAGGCATGCACCACCATGCCTGGCTAATTTTTTCTATATATATATATTTTTAGTTGTCCAGATCATTTCTATTTTTTAGTAGAGACGGGGTCTCGCTTTTGCTCAAGCTGGTCTTGAACTCCTGACCTTGAGCGATCCACCCGCCTTGGCCTCCCAGAGTGCTAGGATTACAGGTGTGAGCCACCACGCCTGGCCCCAAATACACACTTTTTAAGCCCATCATCTTCTGACCTCGGGCTAAGGATGCCCAAGAGTAGGCAGCACTATATTTTTCTAACCTCTGTGCTGCTGAATGAAAGGAACATTTTTACCTTTTGTGACCCTCTGTCCCTCTTGGGAGGCTGCTATTTGAGAGATTTGATCATACTAACATTTACTTCTGGGATGTTCTTACAGAATGTGGGTTTGAAAAAGCTTGACCTTGACCTTACTCTTAACTTAGTGTAGCAATGGGAAGGAGGAATGGCCTCCCTCTTGATCTATAGTGCTCCTAGTAGAGCTGGTATGAGTATGGCTACACCGCCACTTAGGGCCTGCACCCTGTGGATGCAAAGTGGGAGAACAGACAGCCCTGCCAGATAATCATAGTTAGCATTTATCTGAAACTTACTGTGAAATTAACCTCAAAACAGTGGCTAGCACTTACTAGGTCTTCCGTAAATGTTGAAAGTATAACTTCTACATGCTTCTGAGACCTCACAACAACTTTGAGAGGTAGGTATTATCCCCATGTTTTGGTGAGGAATGTGAAGTTTGGAAAGGTTCAGTAACTTGCTCAAGGTCACCTAGTAAGTGGTGGAGCCAGGATTGGAATAAGTCCATCTGACTAAAAAGCCCATGCCCTTGTTCACTATATTACTCTGTCTCTGGAGCCTTGGAGCACTCAGGGTCCCATTCTAGGCCAAGGCCTTAGCTAGCTGGAGAAACAGCTACAACTGTAGGTCAAATCATCTCTGCTTGGCAGCCTGTATAAAATGTTGAAGCCCTGGACGTGGAAGTCAGCAGAGCCCCTTTAATGTGACTGCCATAATCAAGTCAGCATGTGTGATCAGCCTGTTACTGTGTAATGTGGATATAGTAGTTGCCTTACCTGATTTCCAGTGGTGGTGATGTTAAATTATTTGTAAACAAAAACATAAATAAAAAGATAGTTCTCTCTCAAATCGTGATTTGGATGATTGTACTTGAGAATAAGACAGATTTCATAGTGGCTCTTAACCTTTCACATTCAGTCATTCATTCAGCAATGAATATCAATGGGAGCCTAACTCTACATTGGACATTATTCTAGTTTGTGGGATTGTAAATATAGAAAAAAAAAACAAAAAACCCCTATCCTCAAAAAGCTTAATGGAAAAGAAAATCACATGAAAACAATTGTGATACATTGTGGTCAATACTGTACTGGGGTATGAACAAGGGGTCATTGAAATGGGGCTACAGTGTCTGGGTAAGTCAGGGGAGACTTGAGGAAGCTTGTACTTGGAGGAAGATGTGTTTATCCAGAGGAAAATGGTAGGATATAGCTAAGTGAGTAGCAAAGGCAGGAAGTCCTCGAGGAAAAGCTATTTGTTTTCAGGAAGTGTGGATAATTTGGTTTGGCTACATGTATAGGGACCTGGGAAAAGTGAAGTAGGTGATACGGCTAGAGATTCAGGCTAGGACTAGGTTTAGAAGAGTTTTGTTTTGCTAAGAATTTGTCAGTATCTCTCAATGGGGCCCATTGAATGAAAGCAGGAACGTGTGACATGATCTGCTTTCTGGGTGAGAGAGCTCACCCTGAAGGCCTGGAGACCAGGCAAGGGAAATGAATGCCTGAACTAGGGCAGTAGAAGTGGGGAGATGGGGAAGGGTAGAAGAAAGATTTTTTTTTTTTCTTTTTCTTTTTTATTTTGAGACAGCATCTCTCTCTGTCACTCAGGCTGGAATGAGTGGCCTCATCACAGCTCACTGCAACCTCAAACTCCTGAGCTCAAGAGATCCTCTGCCTCAGCCTCCCAGAGTGCTAGAATTACAGGCGTAAGCCACCACACTAGGCAGAATGATTCTTTTAAAAGATAAAATTACTAGGACTTGATTTTGAACCAGTAGGACCTGATGACTGATTAGAGGTAGGGTCTGGCTAGAGAAGGAATGTGGGATGAATCCCAGATTTTCAGTTTGGGCACTGTTCGTTGAAAAGGAGTAAGTGAGCAACATTACGTATGTTTCGGGCAAACTATCTGACTCAGCAGGTGGATTCAGCTCTAGGATGGTCCCTTCTGGCTTCCAAGATCTTTGAGCTGCAGGGCAACGGTTTTGGGATTACCTTTTCCATTATTCTAAATTCTCCATGATTGACTTTTGTCCCTCCCTGGAAGTGTCTGATCTTTGTAAACAACAAATCTACTTACTACTTACCTAGTTAGAATGTATCAATCATTTTGTTTGAAGAGACAACGTACAGTGCAGCGGCCTCATCATACCTCACTGAAACCTCAAATTCCTGGGCTCAAGCAATGCCTCAGCCTTCCAAATCCGTGGGACTACGGGTGCACTGCCACCACGCCCTGTTAATTTTTAAATTTTTTGTAGAGAAGCTATATTGCCTGGCTAATCTCAAACTCCTGGGCTCAAGTGAACCTCCCACCTCACCCTTCCAAAGCGCTTCCATTACAGGCCTAAGCCACCGCTCCCTACCAATTTCCTTTGTTATAGACCTTTCCATGATCTAATCTACATTATTTTCAAAGCCTGCATAATTCGTATTGTACCACGATTTACTTAGGCAGGACTGAGTCTTTAATTTCAGTGTCCTCAGCTCCAGCCCAGCACTTCGCCTAGCACTTAGTATGCACTCAATAAATGCTAGCTCCAAGTATGAATGAACTAAACAGCACGGAATAGAGACGCAGAGGGGGGTAGGTCTAAGAGTTCCAAAGTTCGGAAGGGGACACGGGGGCGGGCAGTGGCTGTCACGTGACCAGGCAGGGCAAGTCCCATGTGCTCCGTGGCGCAGGGCGCCCGGCGCAACTCCGCCCTCTGCGCCGATCACGTGGGGGCGCCGGCTGCGCCTGCGGAGAAGCGGTGGCCGCCGAGCGGGATCTGTGCGGGGAGCCGGAAATGGTTGTGGACTACGTCTGTGCGGCTGCGTGGGGCTCGGCCGCGCGGACTGAAGGAGACTGAAGGTAAAGCCGCCATGTCCGGGCCCGACCCGGCCCCCCCACCCCCTCCCCCCGCATCCGCCGCCATCCGGGCCGGGACCGGCCACCCTGCACCGCCGCCCTGGCGCCCTGGCCCCGCGGCCCAAGGCCGGGCCCCGGCCCGCCAGGGCCCGATCCCCGGCCCACGTGTGTCAGGCCTGGCCGGGCCTGGCTGCTGGGTGGGGGTGGGGAACGCGGGGCCGGACTATGCGGGCCTCGCGGGCTGGGAGGGCGCCGGGTTCGCCGGCCGCGAAATGCCACTTCGGCCCGACTCGAGGAGGCCCGGCGGCCCATGGGCGCAGTCACCGCAGCTCCCAGCCCGCCGCCCCCTCCCCCCTTCGCGGCCAGGCCGCCGGGAAGTGACACGTTGTTCTTTGGCACTGGCCGGCGCTGCGCAGGGAGGGCGCAGGGGAGGGAGGCGGCGGTGGCGGCGGGCAGGGAGGAGCCCCCGGCCCCTCCCGCCCTCCAGGCCGACCCTCAGTTGCCTGAAACCGGCTCCTCGACGGCCGACGGCCGCCGCCCGCCTGGCCTTTTAGGGCTTGACTCCCGCCCTTCTTGGCCTATACTTCTGGGCGGTGGCAGGCCTCGCCTCTGGTCCCGCGCGGGTGCCCTGGCGGCAGGCGTACCTTGTGTGCCCCTGGGCCAGGCCTCGAACCCGGTGTCCCGGGTGGGGGGTGGGGACACCACGGCCGAAGCGGCTAGCTCCGTTTGTGATCCGGGAGCCTGGTGCCAGCGAGACCTGGAATTTCCGGTCTGGTTGGTCTTGGGCCCCGCCGAGCCAGGTTGATACCCCTCACCTCCCAACCCCAGGCCCTCGGATGCCCAGAACCTGTAGGCCGCACCGTGGACTTATTCTTAACCGAGGGGGTGAGTGAGGGGACTGTTTCAGCAGGCCAGGGGGGTGGTTGGAGGTGATGCGGGTTTGACAACGTGGTGGTGGGGACATAGGCGTGATCTTTTCTGCTCTTTCACTCCCTTGTCACTTCCAGGGCTCCTTATTGAACCCAGCCTTTGCATCAACCCTTCCCTCATTCCATTTGCCTTAAGCTTGGGTCCCTTCCCCTTCTCGAGCTCCACTCTTTTCCTAACAGGTGTTGGGGGGACCCTGATGTTGGGGCACCAAATGAAATGAACAAAGCTCCACAGTCCACAGGCCCCCCACCCGCCCCATCCCCCGGACTCCCACAGGTAATTAGGGAGGAATTAGCAGGGACTGGGGTGGGGGTGGGGGAGGCCGAGACCAGGCAGCTGGTCAGGAACAGGTTCTGACCTCTGGATTTTCCCACCCCCATCTGTGTCAGGGCAAAGTGCAGCTGCCTGCTGCCAAATTGAGACAGGGCCCCTGGGCTCTCCCCCTGGGCTGTCATGGGGAGGGGGTATGTGGACTGCTGAGGCTCTTGCCATAGATCTGCTCCCCTTATTTCACCAGCTTGGGTTTCTGCCCCACCTGGGCTTCCCCTCTTGCTGAACTCTGGTCTCCCCCCTTCAGCCAGCGTTTCCCCCGGGGCAGACAGCACCGGTGGTGTTCAGTACGCCACAAGCGACACAAATGAACACGCCTTCTCAGCCCCGCCAGGTGAGGGGCTATGGGGAGGGGAGTAGGGGACCTGGGCGGGAGCTGTGGAGAGCTTCGGCCAACTTAGGCCTAGGATGGAAAGTATGGAGGCTGCGTACCTGGCCCCTATTTCCTGACAGTTGCTTTGTGTTTTTTCATGCGGCTCTGCAATTTTGCGCTGTCGATTACTTTTGGTGGCTGGCCCCTTGGGTAGTAGTATGTAGTCGATGAGGGTGGCATTACTGGGGTCCTGGTGCCTCTGATGATTGGGGGCAGTCCTTTGGGCCCTGCTGCGATGATTGGGGGCAGTCCTTTGGGCCCTGCTGCTAACTCTTGCTTTCCTATTTCCTCCTTTTACTGGAGGTTGCCATTGCTCCATTCCCCTCTCTGCTTTCTCTATGAACTGTGTTGAGATATACACTCCAGCTGGTTCTTGCCTTTCTCTGTTCCTCAACTTCATCCTCACTAAGTAGGAGGATTCTTGTCCTATTTCCTTCATTGTTTTTCCCCTCATCACCTTGGGGATAATTTTCTTCTTTCCTGTCCCCATGTGCTCTCAGGGAGGATTCAGGTCTCTGCAGGTAATACTCCTTTCCTAATCTGGACTGTCTCTTCGTCTCACACTTACCCTTTACTTTAGTCAGGGGCTAGACGCAGGGATTGGGGTCTTTAGGGTGGGGACTTGTTTGCTCTCCAGGTCCTCAGTCTGAGGCTGAGTGATGCATGTTAGGAGCAAAATCTCGAGCGTGTATTTGGAGACTGGGAGACTGTTGCATGTCCTCAGTGCCTTAGGAGGAGCAGTGCATGCTGGGGAGTATGTTGCCCGAAAGGGCCTTACTTAGGCATGATACACGTGGATGTTAGGAAGCCTCTGCAGAGAGGTAGTGTGGTGGAAGTGACATGAGTATGCATGGCGGTGAGAGAGTAAATATACGTGGAATGCAGAGTATACATCTGAATTTGGAGGGCATGTGTGCGTACAAGAAGCCATTTAACCATAAGTTTGTCAAGTGGGACTAGGAAGGATTGGTCTCCATGTTCTGAAGCCCACAATACTTCTGTCCAGACCATAGAGATGTTGTGGAGTGGCTTTTTTGCTGTCCACTTCCTTCCCTTCCCAATGTCAACTGTTTTCCTCCCTCCCGACAGCACTTCTACCCTAGCCGGGCTCAGCCCCCAAGCAGTGCAGCCTCCCGAGTGCAGAGTGCAGCCCCTGCCCGCCCTGGCCCAGCTGCCCATGTCTACCCTGCTGGATCCCAAGTAATGATGATCCCTTCCCAGATCTCCTATTCAGCCTCCCAGGGGGCCTACTACATCCCTGGACAGGTGAGGCTAGAGGCTTGGGGGCTGGAAGCCACAGGACGTTGTATCCCAACCCTCACCCTGGTCTTCCAGTTCCACCCCTTTTCCAGAGGTGGTACTTCCTTCTGGTCATTGCCCAGAGTTGGCTTGTCCTGTCTTGCCCTACATTCTCTCTGGAGTCCATTATGGTGCTCATAGCTCCCTCAACTCCTTCTCTCCCCCCAACCCCAGGGGCGTTCCACATATGTTGTCCCGACACAGCAGTACCCTGTGCAGCCAGGAGCCCCAGGCTTCTATCCGGGTGCAAGCCCTACAGAATTTGGGACCTACGGTAAGCAGGGGAGGGAGAGTCAGGGGTGAGATGGAATCCCAAGGAGCATCTAAAGTGGTCTACTGATTCTAAGCATAGGACCCTTCCCAGGCTTGGCTTTTGGTCTAAAAATGTTAGGATTGGTAGGAATTGGTGCTTAATATTAATTGGCGTTGGTGGGAGAAGATTTCATCTTATAGCCAAGAGAGTTCCAGCCTTCCCTATGACAAGGAATGTGAGATCAGCCATCAGCTTGAGGGCCTATCATTAGGCTTTCCCTGTGACATTTCTTCCATGGTTGGGGGGAGCCTATGTAGCATAGATTTGGGAGGTTTTTATAGCTCCTTTTCATTTATATTTTAGGAAAATATTAGTCTGTTCTTTATGGCAGTGGTTTCCAAGTTTTTTGATCACCTACCAAAAAATTTTGAGTATGCGCCTTTAATATGTGTATGTTTTTGTTTGTGTATATGTATGCATAATTTAAAAAAATAACATACTGTGGTGTTTGTTGAAAACAAGTGGAAATTAGGGCCGGGCGCGGTGGCTCACGCCTGTAATCCTAGCACTCTGGGAGGCCGAGGTGGGCGGATTGTTTGAGCTCAGGAGTTCGAGACCAGCCTGAGCAAGAGCGAGACCCCGTCTCTACTAAAAATAGAAAGAAATTAATCGGACAACTAAAAATATATAGAAAAAATTAGCTGGGCATGGTGGCGCATGCCTGTAATCCCAGCTACTCGGGAGGCTGAGGCAGTAGGATCGCTTGAGCCCAGGAGTTTGAGGTTGCTGTGAGCTAGGCTAACGCCACGGCACTCAACTCTAGCCAGGACGACAAAGTGAGACTCTGTCTCAAAAAAAAACAAAAAAAAAACAAGTGGAAATTACCGATGAGTTTAAAGAATGCACCCCACTTTGGAGACCATGGTTTTTAGGAATGAATTTCTTCATCCTGAGACCAGTTTATAATGTTGCTTTTTGTTTCCTTGTCCCTTTGCAAGGGGCTGGATACTGTAACTGGACTCAAGTTGAGTGGAACAGGGTTAGCAAGTCTCTTTCTCTCATTCTAAGCCAAAGACCTGATTCTGTTTCGGGTTCAGAGTATGTGTGTATGTGTTGCCGGGGTGGAGTACATACAAAAGAGTACCTTGTGGGGTAAAAGACTTAAATCCTCCTGGTAGCTGGTGTGTGGTGGGAAAGGAGTGCGTGCCTATGAGGTGTATGTGTGAGGTGTGTGTCAGTGTTAGGAATTCTTGTAAACGCAGTTCAGACTGGTTCCCCAGCTTTGACAGACACTTAATTCCCTGGGGGAGGAGGGCAGGGCAGGGCAAGGGGCCGGCTGTGGGTGATGGGAGGTTCTGGGGTTGGGAGGTGTTTAAGCTGGCATTAGTATATGGTTGGGCCCTGACGCTGCCACCATTCTTCTTCTCTGTTTCCCCTCCCCACCAAGCTGGCGCCTATTATCCAGCCCAAGGGGTGCAGCAGTTTCCCACTGGTGTGGCCCCTGCCCCAGTTTTGATGAACCAGCCACCCCAGATTGCTCCCAAGAGGGAGCGTAAGACGGTAAGTAGCAGCATAGCAGCAAGGGGCTCTGGGATATCTGGGAAGGGAGAACCAAGGTCAGGTGCCTCCAGGACATCGTGCCTGAGGGAGCTGGAATTTAAGGAAGGAAATCTTCAGCTGAGAGTGGGCAGAAAATGGGGGTCTGTGGAGTGTTTAGGTTTTATGTAAAGTACTAAGATCTCAGTATAGAAGTAGCTCATGGGAGGACAGAAGTGGCTAGCGGGGAAGTTCCTGAGAGACCTGGGCTTTGGGGGTTTGTAAGAACTGTGCTTGGTTTTGGGTTTCTGGTGGCTTGCCTTGGAAATGGTTTGTTTTCTGTGGCCCCGCCCCCCACTCCCCCCAGTCCTGGAAGCTTTCAAGGCCTCCGCCTCTGCTCAGTCCTCAAGCCCTGGGCGTGGTGCCCAGAATAGGGTGCCAGAGCTGGGGAAGCCGCTGAGTCACTCTGGCTCCACCCACTGGATCTGGGCCCTGCCCCCAGAGATCAGGCAGACTAGCCACAAGTGAGCCGAATGGGTGCTGGATGGGGGTCCTGGGCCCCAGGGTGTGCATCCACTGACTTGGGGACTGCTGGTGGGGCAGGGGTGAGGGAGGGAGGGGCATTGTGATGTACAGGGCTGCTCTGTGAGGTCAAGGGTCTCTTAGGGGTGGGGGCTAGGACAGAAACTACAAGAGCAGCCTGATGGGTTGACAGTAGAACTCATGGGGTTTCTGGCACCCACCCACCTGCTTCCCAGTAGGGGGTAGGGGGTTGGCCTGGAGTCTTAAGAGTGGGACAGTGTGGAGAAGTGGGCTCCTCCTGCTTCCCACTCATCCTATAGCTTTCTTTCCCCAGATCCGAATTCGAGATCCAAACCAAGGAGGAAAGGATATCACCGAGGAGATCATGTCTGGGGCCCGCACTGCCTCCACTCCCACCCCTCCCCAGGTACTGGCTGCTCTTTGAGTGATCCCCTGGCTGGGATGGCTGTTCTGCCTTGGATTCCCAAGTCCCTTGATCTTTTCTTTCTTTCAACTAAGGGATTTATTTCCCTGCTTTCCTGGATTTCTAGGCAGAGCTAACTTAAAAATGGCTCTAGTAAAGAAGGGTTTTGGGACTCTTCAGTGCAAACTTGGTAATCCTTTGTGTCCTGCAGACGGGAGGCGGTATGGAGCCTCAAGCTAATGGGGAGACGCCCCAAGTTGCTGTCATTGTCCGGCCAGGTAAGTAAGCAGATGGAGCAGAGCTTTTATAGGGAAAAAGGAATGTGGCAGCTTAAATGCCGAGAAGGTGGGGTGACTTGAACTGGGTGTCAGAGGAAAATGACTTAGGTTCCAGGTAGTGGAAATTTGAGGGCAGATTGAGTTTTGGATGGGAAGGGGAAAATAGCTTAGATGAGAGAAGGCTAGAGAGGGTGAGGTGTTAAGTTTGGGAATACCTTGCTGAGAGGAGGGGGAGGAACAGCAGCAGTGGAGGACTTGCCTTGAGTTACTCGTTCTTTCTTCCTGTGCTGCAGATGACCGGTCACAGGGAGCAATCACTGGGGTCCGGCCAGGACTGCCTGGCCCAGAGCACAGCCCTTCAGAATCCCAGCCTTCATCACCTTCTCCAACCCCATCACCACCCCCAATCTTGGAGCCGGGGTCTGAGGCTAATCTCGCAGTCCTCTCTATTCCTGGGGACACCGTGACAACGGGGATGATACAAATGTCTGTAGAAGAATCAACCCCCATCCCCCATGAAACTGGGGAGCCATATTGCCTCTCTCCCGAACCCACTCCTCTCGCTGAACCCATACTGGAAGTAGAAGTGACACTTAGCAAACCAATTCCAGAATCTGAGTTCTCTTCCAGTCCTCTCCAGGTTCCTGCCCCCCTGCCATCTCATACAGTGGAAGTTCATGAGCCTAATGGCGTGGTCCCATCTGAGGATCTGGAACCAGAGGAGGAGTCAAGCCCAGAGCTTGCCCCTCTCCCTCCCCCGGCTTGCCCTTCCGAATCTCCTGTGCCCATTGCTCCCACTGCCCAACCTGAGGAACTGCTCAACGGAGCCCCCTCGCCACCAGCTGTGGACTTAAGCCCAGTCAGTGAGCCAGAGGAGCAGCCCAAGGAGGTTACAGTGTCATCGGCCCCTGCTACCATCCTCACTGCCACTCCAGCTATGGCTCCTTCAGCTACTTCCCCTGCTCAGGAAGAGGAAATGGAAGAAGAGGAAGAAGAAGGAGAAGCAGGAGAAGCTGAGAGTGAGAAGGGAGGAGAGGAACTGCTCCCCATAGAAAGCGCCCCTGTCCCAGCCCATTCGTCCCAGAATTTGGAGGCAGCAGCAACCACCCAAGGTAAGGTGGGGCTGGATAGTGGAGGTGGCACCGGCTAGGGGTGTGATTCCTTGCCTTTATTGATGACCTCCCCTCTGTGCCATAGTGTCTGTGTCAGAGAAGGCCTGTGATAGAATCTAGATTAAGGTTTTTTGTTTTTTTTTTTTAAGACAGAGTCTTGCTCTCTTGCCTGGGCTAGAGTGCTGTGGCGTCAGCCTAGCTCACAGCAACCCCAAACTCCTGGGCTCAAGCAATCCTTCTGCCTCAGCCTCCCGAGTAGCTGGGACCACAGGCATGCGCCACCATGCCTGGCTAATTGTTTTCTATATATTTTTAGTTGTCCAGCCAATTTCTTTCTATTTTTAGTAGAAACAGGGTCTCACTCTTGATCAGGCTGGTCTTGAACTCCTGACCTTGAGTGATCCTCCCACCTCGGCCTCCCAGAGTGCTAGGATTACAGGCAAGAGCCACCACACCTGGCCCTAGATTAAGGTTGTAAGCCTAGAGAGGGTGCGATGGAAAGAGAGAATACTGTGCTGTGGCAGCTTTTTATTTCCCAGGAGTTAGGGGTGTTCCCTAAATTGTTCCCACCCCTGCTTTTCTTTTTCTTTCTTTTTTTTTTTTTTTTAATTAGTGGCAGTATCTGTGCCAAAGAGGAGACGGAAAATTAAGGAGCTAAATAAGAAGGAGGCTGTAGGAGACCTTCTAGATGCCTTCAAGGAGGTAAGGGAGCAGAAAAATGGGGGAGGGCAGAGTTTGGGTATGGAACAGTGGTCATTCTGCAACCAAAATGGGGTGTTCTCTTGTTTCAGGTGAACCTGACAGTACCAGAGGTGGAGAATCAGCCTCCTGCAGTCAACAATCCACGCCCAGAGTCTGAGGGGAACAGTGTGCCCCCACGGCCTGAGGAAGCAGATGAGACCTGGGACTCGAAGGAAGACAAAATTCACAATGCTGAGAACATTCAGCCTGGGGAACAGAAGTATGAATATAAGTCAGGTATGCCGAAGGAAGGGTTGAGAATGACTGAGTAGTCTCGTCAAGGCCCCGGGAGACTGTATGATGTGTTCACGCTCTTTCTTGCAGATCAGTGGAAGCCTCTAAACCTTGAGGAGAAAAAGCGTTATGACCGTGAGTTCCTACTTGGCTTTCAGTTCATCTTTGCCAGTATGCAGAAGCCAGAGGGATTGCCCCATATCAGTGATGTCGTGCTGGACAAGGTTGGTGGTTTGAGGGGGAGGAGAAGTTTGGGCTGGATAGATCAGGGAAGAGCCTGAGGTCCTGAAAGAGTAGTCAATATTCCTAGGTGCTTCTGAGAACCTCTCTGTCCTCTTTGCAGGCTAACAAAACACCACTGCGACCACTGGATCCCACCAGACTACAAGGCATAAATTGTGGCCCAGATTTCACTCCGTCCTTTGCCAACCTTGGCCGACCAGCACTTAGCAACCGTGGGCCCCCAAGGGGTGGGCCAGGTGGGGAGCTGCCCCGTGGGCCGGTGAGTGGGGCTGGTTAAGGGGGCAGGTGGGCAAGGGGCAGGGGTGGGTGGCTCCCTTTTATCTCATTGCCAGATTAGCTTGCTCTGGAGATGTGTGGTAGCCGAGGCACGTGTTGTGCTGACTAGTTCTGTATCTTCTCTTGTCCTTGTCCCTTGCTTAGCAGGCTGGCCTGGGACCCCGACGTTCTCAGCAGGGCCCCCGAAAGGAACCACGCAAGATCATTGCCACAGTGTTGATGACTGAGGACATAAAACTGAACAAAGCGGAAAAGGCCTGGAAACCCAGCAGCAAGCGGACGGCGGCTGATAAGGACCGAGGGGAAGAAGATGCTGATGGCAGCAAAACCCAGGTACTGGCAAGTCCTGCTTGTGGTCTCCATTTCTCTTTAAGGTCTGCCATCTGAGCCAACTTTGCCCTCTTTGTCTGTCCTTATTACTGACATCTCCGTAGGTCCCCACCACCCTCTCTGGCCTCTGTTCTTCTGAGAACCTCACTGGGTCCTCTGTCTTCTGTCTCCTGTCCCTTCAGGACCTGTTCCGCAGGGTGCGCTCCATCCTGAATAAGCTGACACCCCAGATGTTCCAGCAGCTGATGAAGCAAGTGACACAGCTGGCCATCGACACCGAGGAACGCCTCAAAGGAGTCATTGACCTCATCTTCGAGAAGGCCATTTCAGAGCCCAACTTCTCTGTAGCCTATGCCAACATGTGCCGCTGCCTCATGGCGGTTAGTTTCCACCGTTTTCTAAAACTCATGGTCTAGTTTCCCACTTCTGTTTCCAAGACTCCTTGAGCCCAGCTTCTTGGTTCTCCTCCAACCTATGCTGTTGATGGCAGCCAGAAGGAGGCAGAGCTGGGGCCAGAGGTCTTCCTGGGTCAGGTAGTTAAAGACTCTTGGAAGGCTTTCCCCGGACTAGTCTGAAATGTGACATTCTCTTTGACCAACAGCTGAAAGTGCCCACTACAGAAAAGCCAACAGTGACCGTGAACTTCCGAAAACTCTTATTGAATCGCTGTCAAAAGGAATTTGAGAAAGACAAAGACGATGATGAGGTTTTTGAGAAGAAGCAAAAAGAAATGGATGAAGCTGCTACGGTGAGAGAAAAGCCACCAATTCCACGCCCTATGCAGATGTTACTTAGTGGTATAATTCAGGGTGGGGATAGTGGTAAGGGGGTGAGGGATTCTCTGCCTCAGGGCCTGAGTGCTTACTGCTAGGTTTGGATATCCAGATGGTAGAGGAGAAGGGTTTTAGTTGAGTGGCTTGGTGTCTTTTTGACCTGATTCCTGCCCCATGACTGGCAGGCAGAGGAACGGGGACGTCTGAAGGAAGAGCTGGAAGAGGCTCGGGACATAGCCCGGCGGCGTTCTTTAGGGAATATCAAGTTTATTGGGGAGCTGTTCAAGCTAAAGATGTTAACAGAGGCGATAATGCATGACTGTGTGGTGAAACTGCTTAAGAACCATGATGAAGAGTCCCTCGAATGCCTGTGCCGTCTGCTCACCACCATTGGCAAAGACCTGGACTTTGAAAAAGCCAAGGTAGGGATCCTTGCATGTGGAGAGGGTTGGGCTGAAGCCCATGGAGCCCACTGAACCACACGGGTGGGGCTGAGGGCCTGAGGAGAGGCAGGGGTTGGAGGTGAGGTGTTAGAAGTTCTTGATCTCTTTGCTCCTCCCTAGCCTCGAATGGATCAGTATTTCAACCAGATGGAAAAAATCATTAAAGAAAAGAAGACATCATCTCGCATCCGCTTTATGCTGCAGGATGTGCTGGATCTGCGAGGGGTAAGCCTCTCCTCCTTTCCCCTGCCAGACCACTGTCCCCAGTTCTCGACACTGTCTTGTCTGCCCCTTCCTGGCAATACGTGACTGGCCCCTTGTCCCCACAGAGCAATTGGGTGCCGCGCCGAGGGGATCAGGGTCCCAAGACCATTGACCAGATCCACAAGGAGGCAGAGATGGAGGAACATCGGGAGCATATCAAAGTGCAGCAGCTCATGGCCAAGGGCAGTGACAAGCGTCGGGGTGGCCCTCCAGGCCCCCCTATCAGTGAGTTTGAGGCTAGGATTGAGGAGGGGGCAGTGAAGGGACTGAGGTTGTGCCTTCCTCTGATGACTTCATGTTAGTGCCATGTGTCTGGGCCACTGAGACCCCATGATGGAACTGAGGATCTGAGGAAGGGAGGTTGGGGGTGGCCCAAGGGGAAGAACCTATTAGGATTTACTCATTATTATGGTATTGCCCCTCCACCCCCTTTTTGTCACAGGCCGTGGCCTTCCACTTGTGGATGATGGTGGCTGGAACACAGTACCCATTAGCAAAGGCAGCCGCCCAATCGATACCTCACGACTCACCAAGATCACCAAGGTAGGGGTGTGCATAGGGGTAATGCTGATGAGGTGGAGGGTAGAGAGGGATCAAGCAGGTGTTAAGCTCAGGTTTGGATCCTAGTCCTCTCGCTTTTCTGAGGTTGGGAAGGTGACAGCTGAATTGTTGTCTTAGACTAACTGGTTAGATTGCTAGACAGGACTGCCAGCTCTCTAGGGAGTATATTCTTATCAGTCTGGGCCAGTGACTGGCAAACTGATAGGTACCCAAATCTAGCCTGTTGCCTGCTTCTATACATCCTGTGAGCTAGGAATGGTTTTGATGTTTTTAAATGGTTGAGAAAAATAAAGTATATGGTAACTTATGATGTGGAAGTCAAATAAAATTTAAATTTTAGCGTTCATAAGTAAAAGTTTTATTGGAATACAGTCATAGTTATTCCTTTAAGTATCATCTACAATGTTTTCATCCTACAGTGTTAGAATTGAGTAGTTACAATAGAGACTGTCTGGCTCTGTACAGAAAAAGTTTGACCTCTGGTCTGGGACCTTCAGCACCTTTGTGGCTGTGTATGGCGGTGCTGGCTGTGGGATTTGGCCAGGTCGGACCCATGACTGGACTCCTTTTCCTCCTCCTTCAGCCTGGCTCCATTGATTCTAACAACCAGCTCTTTGCACCTGGAGGGCGACTGAGCTGGGGCAAGGGCAGCAGCGGAGGCTCAGGAGCCAAGCCCTCAGATGCAGGTACGGGGATTGCTGTAAGGAGCTAGTGGTTATTAATCTGAGCTCCCTTGAGGGCAGAGCCTTGCCTAGAAGGGAGGCTTCCAGTACAAGGTGCTTACGTAATACAGGTAATATCAGAGGCATATATATGAGATTGAACTGCTTAACTGTTGGGACTGGGACCAAGTGTCCTAAACTGGCAAACAGAGGAGAGGATGCAAGAAAGTAGAAGGAGATTGTAATTCACGTTTTCTGCCTTCCCAGCATCAGAAGCTGCTCGTCCAGCTACTAGTACTTTAAATCGCTTTTCAGCCCTTCAACAAGCAGTACCCACAGAAAGCACAGATAACAGACGTGTGGTACAGAGGTGAGGTTTCCTGTGTGTCAGTGTTCTTCACACTGAGTATGTGATTGCCTTGTGCTTGGTGCCGTAGGATGGGAATTTCTCATACCTGTCATTCTCCAAGCCCTTGGGTTAGATTGGGACATAATTCATTATGCCAAGGTGAAGGCCCGGCAGTTGCTCAGCATGTTGGGTCATTACACGAGAGAGTGCCTGGGCAGTACAGGTGAGAGACAATGTGCCCCATCTTTCTTCCAGGAGTAGCTTGAGCCGGGAACGAGGCGAGAAAGCTGGGGACCGGGGAGACCGCCTAGAGCGGAGTGAACGGGGAGGTGACCGTGGGGACCGGCTTGATCGAGCACGGACACCCGCCACCAAGCGGAGCTTCAGCAAGGAAGTGGAGGAGCGGAGTAGAGAGCGGCCCTCCCAGCCCGAGGGACTGCGCAAGGCAGCTAGCCTCACGGAAGATCGGGACCGGGGCCGGGATGCTGGTGAGGGGCTGGCAGAGGATTGGAGAGGAGGGAAGGGTGTTGGCTGGCTTGGGCGTAGCTGCTCCTCAGCTCTCTTGAGAGCTCCAGACCCCGTTTGCTGGGAACGCTGAAACTGAAGAGTCTGATCTGTGTTCTCCCACAGTAAAGCGAGAAGCTACCCTTCCGCCTGTAAGCCCCCCAAAGGCTGCACTCTCTGAGGAGGAGCTGGAGAAGAAATCCAAGGCCATCATTGAGGAATACCTCCATCTTAATGACATGAAGGTAGGCAGTGGGAGGGGTCTGGGTGATTGAAGAGGGGGATGGGAGGAGGGAGCCATGCTAATAGGCATGGGGGGCCAGACAGTGACCACTTTCCTTGCTGTGCCCTGTGCCTCGTAGGAGGCAGTACAGTGTGTGCAAGAGCTGGCCTCACCCTCCCTGCTCTTCATCTTTGTACGGCATGGTGTTGAGTCTACACTGGAGCGCAGCGCCATTGCTCGTGAGCGTATGGGGCAGCTGCTACACCAGCTGCTCTGTGCGGGACACCTCTCCACTGCTCAGTACTACCAAGGGTATGACCAGCTTCTGAGGGCCTCCCACTTTTACAGACCGTTCTTTTGTGGGGCCCCTTGAACCTTGCATGAGAATGTAGGCTTTTCAGCCATTCTGGTCAACACTCTTTAGGGGTTGGTGGTGAAGGGGGTGAGCAATCTAAGGGACAAGAAGGTAGCCTTAGCTTGAGATAATTGCCCCATGTCTAGAAAAATACTCCGTCGGTGGGTGGGGCTCCACAGTTGATCCTTTAGCTACGCCATGCCTTGTTGCCCCAGAAGGAGGGGGACAGCTTCCCTAGAATGTCCTGACTTTGAATTCCCTTTGCAGGCTCTATGAAATCCTGGAATTGGCTGAAGACATGGAAATTGATATCCCCCACGTGTGGCTCTACCTAGCGGAACTGGTAACACCCATTCTGCAGGAAGGTGGGGTGCCCATGGGGGAGCTATTCCGGTAAGTCCCCCTTGGTGAAATTCAGGGAAGTAAAGACAAGAGGAAGTGGGGAGTGTTAGGGGGGTATGGCAGGTTTGATGCTTGGGTTTGGAGAGGGATGGAGTAGGGTTGAGAGAGCCGTGGAGGCTGTCAACACTGTGTTTTTCTCTCGTAGGGAGATTACAAAGCCTCTAAGACCCCTGGGCAAAGCTGCTTCCCTATTGCTGGAGATCCTAGGCCTCCTATGCAAAAGCATGGTGAGTGAGGGCCTTTCCGAGGGTGATGTGTTCAGGACTCCTCTAACTATGCGGTTTTGGCTCCTTGGAGTGGCCCTGAAGCTTCATAGTCCATTGGTGGGATGGAGTAATGGTGATGACAGTGCCATGTTGGTACCTGGGAGAGGAAACATTGAGGTGGGCAGTCTCCTGCAGGCCAGTTCCTGTCGTGAGTTCTGGCCAAGGCTGGAGGAGGATGGCAAGCTAAGACCCTAGGCCCATGACTGATTGATTGACTGATTCATTCATCCAACTAGTGTTTCTTTGAACACTTACCGCATACTAAGCACAGGGGATACAGCAATGAATAAAACGGTTAGGAAACAAGTTGATAGAGAAAAAGTAAGAAATGACAGCTTAATAAAAACAACAGTGTAAAGTAAAGTGTGAAATAAACTAATTGAAATGTCGTGGAGTATCTTAAGTGCTGTGAGGTTGCAAAGGAGTATTTGGTGGTATTCATGACAGAAGGCTTCTGACAAATATGAAGACAAAAGATGGAGAAAGGTGGGTTGGGTGTTGTACTTAGTGAGAAGTTGGGATGTGCAGTTTCACAAGAGTTCATCTATCTGGGAGCTGGAAGAATTAGACTTTGGATTGAAAGGAATTATTTTTTTCAGCATTATATAATCTTTTTAGATACACACGTACCAGGACAAGTTCTTTTTTAAAACAAATAAGTGTATTGAACTATTCATGTATTTCGTTGATTAGATTATAAGACATTTACGTACTGCTAAGAAAGAAAAGACTTACGGTCCTATTTTTAAAATGCGATATATTAACTGTGAGACAACTTAACTTTGATGGTGAAAATGAAAACATGGGCAACTTTTAAAATCTATGAACTACGATAATCTTGTTAACAGCCAGTGCCATCCTGAATATCAGTTATGAAAGAGTAATACCTTCAGGATCTCTTGGCCTTTTACAGAAAATGGGTTCAAATTGCTGTTTTTGTGGGGATTTCTAATTTATGTTGGAGATGAAGTATATGTGCTTCTAGGATTTTCTGGATTAAGGAAACAAATAAGCATATTTGTTAGCAGTAGTCCCTTCCCGTAAGTAAGCATTTGTTACTTGGAATAGTGGAAAACCAAGCTGCTGTAGGTAAAGAAACGTAGGTGAGATTAGAAGGCTGGAATGAAGTATTTGGATTTGGGTTTTTTGCCTTTGAGAATCCTGTAAAAGCTAATTGACATTTTTTCCTAGGGGCTCTTATGTCATTTTCCCTGCCCTTAGTGTCATGGCACTGTGGTGGATGAGTTCTTACTTATTTGAGTGGTTATTTGACTGACATCTGTGCCCTGCACTAGACTGTAGACATAGAAGTATTGTTCCTGTTGGTACCTCTATGGCCTCCTTAGCTCCTGGCAGGTACCTAGTAGGCCTTCAGTAAATATTGTTGGGTGACTGTTGTGGAGCTATTAAGTCCTTAGAAAGGATTGCTAAGTTGGTCTTGTGCTTTCCAGGGTCCCAAAAAGGTGGGGACACTGTGGCGAGAAGCTGGGCTCAGCTGGAAGGAATTTCTACCGGAAGGCCAGGACATCGGTGCATTCGTCGCTAAGCAGGTTTGGGAGTTAGATTAATTCTAGCATTTGGGGCTGGCCAGTCGTCTTTGTCCTCGTCTCTCATGTGGTGCACCTTGCCTCTCTTGACGGTGGGCCTTTTTGGTTGCAGAAGGTGGAGTATACTCTGGGAGAGGAGTCAGAATCCCTTGGCCAGAGGGCACTCCCCTCCGAGGAGCTGACCAGGCAGCTGGAGAAGCTGCTGAAGGAGGGCAGCAGTAACCAGCAGATGTTTGACTGGATAGAGGTATGTTTCTCCTGGATATTGGGGGAGGGAGGGTAAAGGAAAGGTATGTCTTGGGGCAGGGTTGGGGGTGATAAGAATGAGGACTTATGGGCACAATTCAGAACTCTTGGGCCATTTGTTTTCTCCTGCACAGGCCAACCTGAGTGAGCAGCAGACAGCATCCAACACATTAGTTCGAGCCCTCATGACAGCTGTCTGCTATTCTGCAATCATCTGTAAGAGGAGTTAGGGAGATGGCAGGGCGAGGGTGGACCCGAAAGACAAATGGATGGAGGGGGGTTTCAGTTTGCCTCCTGCTTCCAAACCAGGCTAAGGGTACATTGTGCCACTTATCATCCCTGTCTTCCTACAGTTGAGACTCCCCTCCGAGTGGATGTTGCAGTGCTGAAAGCGCGAGCGAAACTGCTAGAGAAATACCTGTGTGACGAGCAGAAGGAGTTGCAGGCGCTCTATGCCCTCCAGGCCCTTGTAGTGACCTTAGAACAGCCCGCCAGTAAGAGCCACACAGGGACGGGGGTAGGGTGGAGGGACTGCCAGATAGCAGGGTGTAGTGGTGGAAGGGTCTCAATCCAAGAAAGGTGGGTAGTCATTGGAGCACAAAATGCCCATATGGTTTGATTCCTTCCCCCTCCGTTTGTGTCTTTGTCTACACGTGGAAGGAGTGAAACTTTGCCTTGACAATTAATTGACTACCCGCTTTGTGCCTGCCCATCTGTTTGATGCCACCGGTGCAGGGATGGTAAATGGCAGCATCTACCTCCTCTGCCTGGTACAGGGCTAAAGTGCTTTGTTTATCTTGCCTTGTTCAGTCCTCACAGCTGTTGTTCAGGGTAGACGGTATCCCCGTTTTCCATATTGGGAGACCAAGGCCTAGGTTACCATATCTGAAGTTACGCATTCAACACATAGGTGTGTGTCAGGGCACTGGGATGTTCATAGTAAAAACAAGCATAGTTCCTGTGCTAACATGGAGTCAGAAACATGTGAGTGTGAGAAGATGGGTAATCTCTGGGGGCAGTACACCTGGTCTGAGGGATGATGAATGGGAATTAGCTAAATGACAAGTGGGGGAGCACTTTAAACAAAGGCATTGTGTGTGTGCTTTCTGTGGTAGGAAGAACTGGACACAAGGGAAAAGAACTATGGAGGAAGGCCAGTGTGGGAGAGCACAGCAACTGGTCACAAGTGAGGCAAGATGGGGCTAGAGAGAGGAACCTGGCCCAGTCATGCCGGGCGGTGTGACCTATGGCAAGAGTTTTAGGCTTTAGCCTCAGGCAGGAAAGGGCCTTGGTCAAATTTTAAGCAAGGAGTAAAATAATTAGATCTTAGTCTTTAGATCGTCCTAGCCATAGTGGGAAGAATGGTTTGGAATGGGGGTGAGAGTGAATGTGGCAGGATTAGCACTTAGCGGTTCAGCCTTGCTGGTGACAATGGAAATGGGGGAAGAGTCGGCAGATTCAAGGCCTACTTAGGAAATGGGAGTTGACAGCTTTTAGTAAACAAGGAGGGGGACATGAGAGGTTAGAAGTCCTGGATGACTGCCAGCATGGTTTTAAACCAGGATGGGTTTAGAGGTGATAGTGTGGTGTCGTTCACTGGGGTAGGAAACAGTGGATCAAGCTTAGTTTGTGGTCCCTGGGTTGGGGAATCAGTCATGTAGACAGCTGGCTGTCTTTCCATTTTTAGAGGAAGAGGTCAAAGCAAGTGGCAACTTCGTGAGTTGCTGGCAGAGGGTAACATGTGCAAGTCACAAAAGGATATGGGCTTGCTAGAGGGAGAGTGATGAGGGCCTGGGATAGAACCCCGAGGAGGTGGAGGCGATGCACAGTTAGGGACAAAGGAGAACAGGCCCTATAAACAAAGGACAAATTGTAGGAGAGGGAAGTGGTCAGTAATGCTAGATGCTGCTGAGTGTCCCGCAGGAGCAGACCTGAAAATTAAATAATTAATGTATTACCTCTGTAATAAAAACATGGAGGTCACCTTGGCAAAAACCATATTTGATAGATTGGAAAGGACTAAGAAATACTTGACTGGGATAGAAAGGAAAACAGCAAGTGTAGACAAATCTTATCTAGCCTAAGAGATAGTGTTTAAAGGGGGCCTTTTGTGTTTAGATGGGAGAAACTTGGACTTGAAAATAAAGGGCAGAGTGGATAATGGATTGTATAGGGTCCTTGGGTGGGTGTGCATGGTATTTGGAGCATGAGCATAAGTGAAGGATCTGCTGTGGCCATTGCTCGGGGATAGGGGCAGCTGTAACCACAGGCAGAGTTTGTGTGTGTGTCTGAGGAACATTCTGGCTTGTGGCTTCTCATAGGTGACTTAGTCAGGATTTCACCCACGTTTGGACTTAAGATCCTGTGCTTCATTCAGTTCACTTACTCTGCCTCCCTTTGTTTTTAGGCGTATAAGGTTTGCTTTGGAAAGTCTGGCAATGCAGTGTGGGGTATGGGGTATGTTGTGTTAGGACAAGTGCTTGGGAAGGCTACCTAGCAGCCAGCAGTGGAGGAGAAAGCAGGTCAGAGCAGGGGGTGCTTGAGTTGAGTCTTGAAGGAATTTACTAGGAAGGTGACAAGAGAAAGAATGTTCCTGGCAAAGGGTAATTGCACCTACAACAGTGTCAAGGCCAGAGAGGGTGTGTGTTCTGGAGATGTGTGGGAAGGAAGAGGAAATTTGGGTCAAGAGTTCGTCAAGATCTGTTTGGGGGCCAGTGAATGTTCCAGGCTACACCCTTGATGTTTGCGAGTAATACATCTGGGACTTTAGTAATATCCCAAATTCAAGAGTACCGATTTTGAATGTAGCTTTCCCATTAAATATATCATGAGTGGAGAAGTCTGAAGCTGCCAAGGTAAGGCTGGGTAAGTTTTAAGGTTTTTTTTGATGGCCAATTGACTCATTTCTGTGTGCCAGTTTCTAAGATCATGACATTAACATCCTGTTGGAACCCCAGTCACTCTGGAATGGTCACAAATGTTAGGACAGTGGGGCAGGGTCTTGTTTTAACAGTGGAGCTTGGAAGGGATCCCTGGGGGGCAGGCTGAGGTGGCTATGGCCAGTCATCTCTAACTGCTGACCTGCCTGCTTGCAGACCTGCTTCGGACATTCTTTGATACCCTGTATGACGAGGACGTGGTGAAGGAGGATGCCTTCTACAGCTGGGAGAGTAGCAAAGACCCCGCTGAGCAGCAGGGCAAGGGTGTAGCCCTTAAATCTGTCACAACCTTCTTCAATTGGCTTCGACAAGAGGAGGAGGAGTCTGACCACAACTGAGGGCTGGTGGGGCTGGGCACTTGGAGCCCCATGGACATGCAGATGGCCCAGCCAGCCGCCTGGACTGCAGGGGGGCAGTGGCAGCCGCGGTGGCAGTGGGTGCCTGTAGTGCGATGTGTCTGAGCTAATAAAGTGGCTGAAGAGGCAGGATGGCTTGGGGCTGCCTGGGGCCCCCCTCCAGGATGCTGCCAGGTGTCCCTCTCCTCCCCTTGGGGCACAGAGATATATTATATATAAAGTCTTGAAATTTGGTGTGTCTTGGGGGGGGCACCACTGCTTGCCCCTGGGGTCCTTTTTTATTTTCTGAAAAATCACTTTTGGGACTGCCGTCCTCGCTGCTGGGGGCATATGCCCCAGCCCCTGCACCACCCCTGCTGCTGCCTGGGCAGGGGGAAGGGGGGGCACGGTGCCTGTAATTATTAAACATGAATTCAATTAAGTTCACTGCTTCTGCTTTATGGCCTGTTCCCTCTCGAGAAGGGGTGTGCATAGATGGGTATTCTTTCCAGAGCTGGCAATGTAACACTGATTCCTGTAACCTGGCACCCCTCCTGCCTCTTCTCTTCTCCTGTCCATGATTGCAGGGGTCTAGGGAGTCACTTTCCTGGAAGGTTGGGCCCTTTGAGGTGGGCGTGACGGGGTGCCCTCTTGGTTAGGAGAGAAGGGTGATGAGTATTAGAACACTCTTGCCTCTTGCTCTTCTACCAGAATGTGGTACAAAGCCCTGTGAAGGCTCTGGGTTTCGGGCTGTTTATAGCCAGAGGATCCCTTTATGGCTTCAGGCTGTCATATGTAAAATGAGGGGGTTGGATACAAGGTTTTCTGTCCCCATGTAGTATGACTGGGCGGGCCCGGGTGAGTTTCCTCCTCCCTTGTCTTTCCCGTGGCTCCACAGGCGGGTCTGGGAGGAGAAGACCGGCGTTTTCCGACCTCGGCCCCAGGCCGCCCCTGCGTGGCCGTGACGTCGGCTGCGCCCCGCCTGCTCTAAGGGTGACGCGGGCGGCCACGCCCCCGCGCTTACGTCACCGGCCCGGTTCCCTCTCCGGGGAGCGGCGGCGGACGCGCGGCTCCCACCCCCTCCCCTCTAACGGGTTCTCCCCTCCCCGGAGGTGGCCGCGACCCGACCCTCTGCAAGGCGATGGCCCGGGCTCCGAGTGTGAGCTAGCGTGCCTCGGGTGCCGGGCCATGGGCTGTATCGGCTCTCGGAGCCCGGCGGGTCAGGGTAAGAGGCGGAGGCCGGGCACGGGTTGGGGAGTCGGGCTGCGGCCGCCAGGTGCGCGGGCCGCGGGTGGGTGGGGGCCTTGAGGAAGGGGCCCAAGTCGGGAGAAGGAGGAGCCTGCACCAGGGAGGCGGGCCAGGCAACAGGAGGGAGCGGGAATGAGCGGAGGAAGGGGGCAAACTGACTCTGGTTCCTTCCCATGGCCTGCCTGCTTCTGGGCTTTGCAGGGCAGACGCGTGGTCTCTCGCTGTCCGCTTCTATTCCCACTGCTAAGGGTGGCAAGAGGTGTACCGCCTTGGGAGGGGCTAGTCAGCCTGACGCCCCCACCTCTCCAGCCCATGGCAACTGGCCTTGCACGCCCACACACTCTCACTTCCCTCTGTGTACACCTCTCCCTTCACTGTCCTGGGAGTGGCCCTGTGCTGAGAACCTGCCATTCCCAGCTGTGTCCCTATCTTCTTACGGAGGTGGCCGTTAAACGCTGGCCAAGCAACCTACCGCAGAGTTCTTGCCTAACACTTACTCCTTCCTGAGAGTCAGCTGGTGGATGAAGGGACTAAGGCCACATTTGGGGCACCTGTGAGCACCTGATCACCTCTCACTTATTAAAACTGTGTTAATTTCCTTCCCCTAGCCCCAACAAAAACAAAAAAATCACCCTGCTCTGTGGAGGGAAAGAGGAATCCAGAGGGAGGGCTTCCTTCCCACAGCTGCTGGCCCCTGCTTGGGCCTTGGTTTCCATGGATGGTGATGCACGCCAGGGCTTGGCCTTAGTCCTTTGCATGTGGGGTCTGCCAGTCTACTTTACTTCAGTGTCATGGATTTCTCCAAGCCTAGGGCCGGGCAGGAACTTGTGACATTGAGAGCTGGCCTTGGAATGCGTCTTGGACATTCAGGGCAGGTGGTCAGTCACACAGGCCCTTAGTGTGGTTGGTACTTGAGGTTCTTTGGAGCTGAGACTCTGGGTGAGATTTGTACTTCCCTTGAGGAATCCTGGGACTTGTAGTCCTAAATTAACCTCATGGCTTTTGAAGCTGAGCAGTAGGCTGCTCTGATTCCTCTGGCCCTGCTAAGGCTTGGAGTTCAGGAAGTCATCCCCTCCTGTAGTCAGAGGAGAGTTTGGCTGACCTCAGGACTGGCCTTGAGAGCCCTGATTAGGTACCAGCTGGGGGCCAGGGATGGTCTGTAACCTCCTGTCTTCCTTCTGGTTGGTAGCATTTCTGGGGACCACCAGCTGGCTGAGGCTCAGGGACAGAGACGGCTGCTCCAGCTAAAGGTCAGTTGTGATGTACACTGCCTGTTGGCACTGTCTAGGGGATGGGCCCCAGCTTCCCGAGCCCCAGAGAGCTTGGCTAGGCCCCTGGCACTCCCACCTCCTCAAAGCCATGAGGCAGGAGTGTTCTCCTTATGTGACTAGGCACAGGTTCCAAATGGGGAGGGGACTGGCTCAGCATCCGGAGGAGCCAAAACAGGAATAGAACTGGGAGCTGAGCCTGGAGCAGTTCTGGGCTTTTGGTTCTCTGCATCAACACAGCCAGCATGCCTATGATTTCTGTGCTGGGCAAAATGTTTGTGTGGCAGCGTGAAGGGCCTGGAGGACGATGGACTTGTCAGACAAGTCGCAGAGGTGAGACCATAGACCATAGATGTGATCTGGGAGGTGATGGGAAGCTGAGCAGTAGGGAGCTCAGGTGGCAAGAGGAAAATTACTCTGGCTTAGATATTGGGAAGCAGACTGAAACGGGGAGAACCAGGCTGGGGCCCATGAGGGTATCAGGAAAAAGGCTTTAAGGGACAGGGGTGAAAATCAGAAAAAATACTATGAGTTTATCAGAAAAGAGGAGTAAAGAGCTGTGGACCAGCTGAAGCTGGTGTGAGGAAAGAATCAAGGTAGCAGGGCTCCAGAAGGAAGGCAGCAAAGCCTGCAAAGGGTCCAAGGTAGTAGTGGGGAGGGGGCAGTGATGGTGGGAGAACTCAGTGTGCTTTCCAAGAGGAATGGGTAGGCTGAGAAACTGGGAGAAGATTCAGAATGTATTAATGTTTGAGTTTCACCCTAGGGTTTTGATGGCAAAATACATGCAGAGCAGGAAGGTGGCTGGTGGGCTGCCACAAAATGGCCCAAGAGGCCCAAGGGTCAGGGCTGTGGGATAGAGGCTTTCAGAGTTGAGGAGAGCACCCAGTGAACAGTCTGGGAGGCGGGGGAGGGGCTGAGGAGAAATGATATGGCAATACTGGATGAAAATGGGGGTCTTGGCAAAAGTGGGCACGCAGCTGAACAGCCTTTCCCCCTCCCCTCAGTGGCCTCGGACCCCGCGTGGGCTGTAGAGTGGATCGAACTTCCTCGGGGCCTCTCTCTATCTTCCTTGGGATCTGCTCGGACCCTCCGAGGCTGGAGCCGGTCTTCCCGCCCTTCCTCGGTGGACAGCCAGGACTTGCCAGAGGTGCTGGGCCCTCCATGTTGGAAGGGGAAGGAGGACCATATCTACAGAAAGGGGATCTGTATCCCCCACCTCCGCCTAGCCAGCCTGCTTCTGGCTCCCTTTTCCGGCGAGCGGAGGCGCTATCCGGCCGGCGGGCACAAGGCCGCCCCCGCGCCGGTCTGCTCGGCTCGGCGCTGAGCCGGCAGGCGGGGTAGCTCGCGCCTTCTGCGCTGACGTCAGCGCATCCCAGGCCGTATCCCAGGAGACCCTGTTGCATGGTGATGGGTTGCCAGGGAGACATACACCTTTTCTCCGGGCCTGGGCCGCAGCTGCGCCGAGCGCTGGGTGGATGGCGGCTGCCCGGGTGGGGGGTGGGCAGTGAGGGGAGGGAGGGAGAGAGAGCCAGGAAACACCCAGCAGGTGCTCCTTCCTCCAGGCCTGGCCGGAGGCTACCAGCGCTACCCTGGGGGCCCTGTCAGCCAGGTACTCAAGGGGAAGAACTTCCATGGTGGGCTTGAGGTCAAGGGGCAGGTACAGCTGCTCTTGTGAGAGATGGAAACATGAGAGAGGAGAGCTAGGTAAGACAGAGTTAGGGGATGCCCGGGAGCGGGTGTGTGCCTCAGACTTCCTTCATTGAGAGAAACATTTTCTGGGGCTTGTCAAGGAGCATTGAGCCAGGCGCAGGGTAGAGGCAGAAGCCTAGGTGGATGGGACTCAGGCCCTGCCATCCTGAGCTCCCTCAAAAGACATACAAGGGCAATGCTGAGGGGTGGGGGGAAAGTGTCAAAAGAGAGAGACAGTGGGCTGGAAGCGTTATTAGGAAGTGGCAGGCCTTAAATGGTAGGGAGCATTTTGTCAGGTAAGGATTGCATTCTTTTTTTTTTTTTTTTTTTTTTTT